>NC_059297.1:7221910-7256910 GCF_017591435.1 Portunus trituberculatus | reverse complement strand
ATATATATATATATATATATATATATATATATATATATATATATATATATATATATATATATATATATATATATATATATATATATATATATATATATATATATATATATATATATATATATATATATATATATATATATATATATATATATATATATATATATATATATATATATATATATATATATATATATATATATATATATATACATACATATACTGAGATTACAGATCGTGATTTAGCCGATGGTGCAGTAATCTTTGTTGAGTCACTGGAGGTTCTGGTAATGGATCTAGAGGCACTGCACGAGGAGGCGAAGCCCCTGGGACTCCAGGTTTCCTGGTTGAAGACCAAGGTTCAGGTGTTTGGAGGCTTACTGGATGAAACAGTAGAGTCTGTCCATGCGTGTGGCGAGGACGTTGAGATCTCGGAAAATTTCATACACCTTGGTAGTATAGTGCATGACGACGGTGGGTCGAACCAGGAAGTTGTACGGCGGATTGACCTGGCTCACGGCGTTATGGACTCGCTCGACAGAGTATTTGGCTTTATCGGTACCTGTGCAGACGGACAAAGATTCAGATTTTCAAGACGCTGGTGATCCCTATCTTAATGGACACTGAACATAGAGGAGAAGAAGCAAATTAATGTCTATGGTACAAGATGCCTTCGCAGGATTATGGGGTACAGCTGGTATAATTTTGTGTCAATCAGCGATTGTTCCGTGAGACTGATTCGAGGCCGATTATCAGCATAGTCCGTCAACGACAACTGCGACTATATGGGCATGTGGCACGCTACCCAGAAGCCGACATGCATATCGGGTTGTTTCTGAAAGGGATAACCCAGCATGGAGGAGGTCAAGGGGACGTCCACAGAACTCATAACTTTGGCAAGTCGATGCCTCCTGGTGGGAGCTATTTGGCATGGGAAGGGAGCCTGCATGGAGACTCGCGAGGCGTGACCGCCTGGAGTGGCGCCATAGGGCAGGCGAGGCGACGAGCCCCCGGGCTTATGGCCCCTATGATTGATTTATATATATATATATATATATATATATATATATATATATATATATATATATATATATATATATACTACCATTATCCTCTTCAAAGAATCTTTTAAAACTTTGTAACAACCCGGAATACTCTTTCACCACGTGTGAACCCTTTAGAATAATAAATGTTTACCAATTGCTACCTCACGTAAGACAAAATGTACCACAAAAATGATGATGTTTGTTCATGTTTTTCCGTAAATCAACGATGGTGACAAAGAAATTGTGTGGAACACTCTCTTTCCATCTTTTAGGTTTGAAAATGATGAAAGTGTGTCCATTGTTCATGAAAACAAAGTATAAAGCAAAAAAAATGGTACCTTTTAATGCCTCACTAACACACAAAAAATATTAAGTTAAAGAAAATACTTCTGCCAAGTATTTGATAAAGATTCTTTATCCTTTGCTTTTGAAATTTACCTTTTTTCTTATCATTTGCAAATTATACTGCAAAAATAATGAGCACTACAGCAGTCCCTGATTTATAAAAAATCTTTGAATTAGATAAAATGTGTGGAAATACCAATGTCAAGTCTCGTGTAATGGTAAATGATGAACGTTCTTCCCTCTTTGTTTATTGAATTACAGAAACAAATGTCCTATAGTCCTTCAATTATAAAAAAAAAAAATTTAACCTTGAGAAAATACCTCGAAATAATTGTGCCAAGTATGTATTCCATAAACATTTTTTGCTGCTTTATTTTATAGAAATGTATTTATGTCCTTCATATGAAATGGCAATAAAAAATCAAATAAGAGAATTCCGAGTGTAGCACCACACCACCACCACCATCACCACCACTATCATCGTCACGGGATCAGGCATAGAACACTCTAGGAATGCACGCTCCTAAATACGAGTACATCTTCTTTCCCCTCACTAAGATGGTTTACCGGAACAAAACTCCCTGAATACTTTACTGGGCGACGTTCACTGTCGGTTGGCGAAGGGCAGCGAGGGTCACTTTCCGCGGCCCTGCACCTTTAAACATGTGATCGGCCCTTGCATGAGAACAGATGTTACGGCGGTAGCGGTGGCGGTAGCGGGGGCGATGGTGGCGGTGGCGGTGGTAGTTTTCTTGGTTATAGAATGGTAATGGTTGTGATGGTGGCAGTGGTGATAAGAGTTGTTGTAATGGTGGTTTTAGTGGGAGTGGTGATGGGGATTGTGGTGGTGGTGGCAGTTGTGATGGTGTGTGTGTGTGTGTGTGTGTGTGTGTGTGTGTGTGTGTGTGTGTGTGTGTTTCTGTTCTACGTTTTGCTGTTCTTTCCACTTCTTTTTTTCCGTCTTTTCCTTGAACGTCCCTTTACCAATCTCTCTCTCTCTCTCTCTCTCTCTCTCTCTCTCTCTCTCTCTCTCTCTCTCTCTCTCTCTCTCTCTCTCTCCTTTCCCTTTCAGTATCCATAGTCAGTCACCGTTCAAGCTCATTGTTTCTGTCTGTCACTTCTTGCTCAATTTTTCCTTTCCCGCTCTCACACGACATTCAATCCTTTTGCTCCCCCCACCCCCCTTCCTCAGGACGCCTCTTCCCGGCTGACGCAGCTGAGTATTCCCACTGCACACACCTGACTCTTCCACACCGCGCTGACGATCACATTGCTTCTCAGACACCGACCACTCCGCCCGATTCGGAACATGCATTTCGTTAGCAGATAAACGAAAAGTTCTGCTTGTCTCATCGCCTGCGGTCTGCTTGGGGAAAAATTGTTTGCAGCTCCTCCGAAACAACGACGCTTGTAAGATTTACACACACACACACACACACACACACACACACACACACACACACACACACACACACACACACACAAAAGGTGTTTTGATGCGAGAACCAGCCAACAATACTTGTGAGTTTAGGAGTGAGTTTTGAGAGTGAGCCAAGAGCAATGCCAGGTTTCTTTTAGGCTATCACTTTATGGTTTGTTTTTATGATATATTTCCACAGCTTTCCATTTACGATTGCCAGGTTTCCTCCCTTCCTTTACTTTGCCTGAGAACACCTCTCCTGCGTTTCAGGAAGGATTGACATAACTATATTCGGTGTAGTCGTCCATTAAGGCCTCCTCTGTCGTCCATTAATCTATAGCGTGTATTAGTCGTCAATGAAAATGTAATTAAGCGTATTGTCAACAACATAAAAAGGATCTCATTAGTTTGCCGTCTAGTGTTCCACCACCGCCAAAGCCTTGCACGACACATGTTTATTCATCGCCTCGAGACTGGTGGGAAGCTGCTCCTACCTCTTGCTCGGCTCAGGGTGCGATGTGAATCCATCATATTTCTCCGGGTATGATTTATTTGTGTGGATCCGATTCGCGGAGTCTATACCGTTAGTCCATGAGCTGGAGGGGTTGATCGGTACCATCTCTGATGGTAGACCGAGACCTAATGAAATAGGTCTGTTAGACCAGTCTAAAGAAGGTTTCGCCTGATGGCAAGTTCAGATACACAGCTAAAGCCTCCTAGAGAGTGATTTTCAAAATGGCCACCAGGAATAAAGGGTATTGCAAATATGCAGGTATAGGACCTTACAGCGAGCGAAATTTGGATTATATACCATTAATACTGGTGCAGAAGGAAGTTGATGGTGTAAATAACAGTTTTAGTGACATGTCAGCCATCTTGAATTTTCAAAATGGCTGCCTGAAATTCAGTAACAGCTCTCGGATGGAGTTTGTGATCTGTAAAGCCATGCATCATTGTCATTATAATACATATTATGTGTTCAGAGGGATATTTATGTGCTGAATAAAAACTCTGACAACTTGTCAGCCATCTTGGATTTTAAAAATGGCTGCTTCTAATAGGTAGAGAGCCCAGTTTCATGATAATGAAAGTAAAAATCATGATTCAGGTGTACTCGTATATGGCACATGTTTTGATGGCAATGTTTCCCACTTGATCAAGTGTAATATTAAACATTCGATTTCATCAATATATTTTATTAATATATATATATTAATAAATATTAATATTTTATTATATATATGCTGTCTGTACGTTTCAAGCTTCAAGAGAAGCATATATCTGCCATCCACAGTTTAATTCCATGGTTTTTTGCCTATGACCATGTAAACTATGCTAGGTACTTGTCTTACTACTACGCAGAAATGACCAATTTGTCATATGATAATCCTTGTATCTATGAATATCTACAGAACGGAGGCTTTTCTGTGCAAAGGAGTTCAACCCACCCTTTTGGGCGAATTCCGGTGGATCAGTGTGTTGAAACAACAATCAAAAGAGACACTCAAACCCATGGTGGGACAAAGGGGTTCAGTTTGAAACCTGGTGCTCTCAGTCGCTATTATCTTACTGCAGATTATCGAAGCTCGTACCTCCGGATCCTTAAGGACATTGTACATCTGGAGCAAACGGATCTGCAACACAATGATCTTAAGAAAAGCAGAATGCAGAGAGATGAGCATGATGTGAGAAACCTGGTGGAAACCTTGGACACTACTTGGATCAATTCATTTTCAGATGGAATGCAGGAACTTGTCAGCATTTCAACAGGTCGTGTGGCCTCTGAAGAAATTGTAAAGGACTTGGTCGATGCCTACAAGACTGGATTGGAATCTTACAAAGCATTCAGAGAAGAAAGGCTTGAACAATCTACTGAGACATTCCACAGACCTTTGCAAAAAAAAAAAAGAAACTGAAGACATTTACAAACTTGACAAAGAAAGACAAGTTGTGCAAAGTGGGTCCCAAAGATATCATATTGAAAGCAGACAGAAATTTGTTTGCTCATATGATCATCATAGCTCAGAGCAGGCAGCTTCAGATGCAAGAGGTCCTTGGCCATTCCCTTGGTCCAGTTCCTTGGGCTTTAAGTACTACTGATGGATCACTAAGAAAAACTAGCAAAGCAGCGCTGGCATTAGAACTACAGAAATATGTGGCACCAGCAGAAAACGTTCCCAATCTGCCTGATTGATGGCATGGCTCTTGTTCAGAGGCTCAAAGGGAACCATAAGACATTTGCAGAAGTTGCAGTTACCCTACTAAACTTTGTGTTGATTCAAGGCGCATACAGTCCAAGAATTGATGTCGTTTTTTATGTCTATTTGGAACAGTCTATCAAGAACCTAGAGAGAACTCGGCGGGGAGCCACTGAGGGTACAATATTCAGACATATTGCGCCAGGACACAGTGTACAACAATGGAGAAAATTTCTGGCTTGCCCATTTAACAAAGAGAGCCTCATACAAGTTGTGGTAGAGAATTGGAAGCAAGCAAAGAACAGGGAAAAAATCGTCTGAAAAGATGTATATGTTACCGTGAAAGAGAAGTGCTACAAGATAACACAGTCTGGGTCTGAAGAAATCGAAGAACTCAGAACAACACAGGAGGAAGCAGACACAAGGCTGATTTTCCATGCCAAACATGCTGCCAAGGTCGGTTACCAATGCCTGACAATAGTTTCAGATGATACAGATGTACTTGTGTTGGCTACTGCTTTTGCTTCAGACATTCAGTGTCAAATGTACCAGAAAAGGGGCACTCGGGCACGTACAAAATATACCGACATTACAAAACTTGCACACGTTCTTGGAGAAAACAACTGTAGGGCTCTCATAGGACTCCATGCGTTTACAGGGTGCGATTCAGTTAGTGCATTTGCAGGGCGTGGGAAAGTCATGAAACTTCCACAGTTCAATGCAGTATTGCAAGATCTTGGAAACCAATGGAACCTGACTATGGAACAGCACAGAGAGTTAGAGGCATTTGTGTGTCATCTCTATCAAAGTAAAGCCGGAACCAGAGACCTTAGGTACAAGCTGTTTTGTGCAAAGAAAAGGGAGAGACTGAATCATGGCAGCTTCCGCCCTGTGCTGCCGCCCTCCACCAACACTCCGAGCGGGCAAACTACCAAGCTGGATTCTGGAAACGGTGCTTGGAAAGCTGTCTTGACATACCATCACTTGCTGGTCATGGATGGTGCATTGAAAAGGTAAATGGCAAGGATGAATTGACAATTGACTGGTTACATGATGCCCCACCAGGACCAGAAGCAGTATTGCAGCTTCTGTCATGCACGTGTTCCAGATCCTGCAAACTTCCGACATGTCCATGCCTTGCAAATGAACTGAAATGTACCCATCTTTGCAAGCTGCTAACCTGCACTAATCAGGTACCTGAAGAAGAACCACTAGAGGAAAATTATGTTGATGACAGTGATGAATCAGATGATTACTGGAATTAATACTGTGTGTGCGGCCATGCTACAATGAAAATTGAGAATCTATGTTTGCAATTCCATGTGATATATGTTATGGCATTCAAAATTTGAAGAAATTTAATAATAATAAAAAGGAGTGATGTACTGTTGAGAAATTGTTCAAACTCCTGAAGTAAATGTATATCGTGTGTATATATATATATATATATATATATATATATATATATATATATATATATATATATATATATATATATATATATTCTTTTTTTTAGATGCTTTTCATATTACTATCATGTAAATGTATACATGTATAAAGTAGTGTTGTAGAGAAATTGTTCAAACTCGCGTAAGTGTGTATTACATAATCATTATTAAGTGTATCATTTTGTATATGCTTTTGATATTACTTTCATTACCTATGTATGGTATCATTATTCCATATTTTCAGGAAAATGCCGGTGTTTTAAGCCTACATTTGTTTGCAACTGTGGCAACATTTGTTAAACTGAAATAAATTTCTGGTTGTCAGATTATAGTTTAATAGTTGTAAGTTATTATTAGTCACTCGTACAGAAATATTGTGTCTATTGTGAAAAATATTAACTGTTACAGCATTAAAAAAACAAAATGTTCAAACATCAAGTGTTTTCATGCTTAATTACGATGAAATAAAGACTCTGTAGCAATGTTTTTCCCATTTTTTTTTTTTTGCACTTTTTTGGTTTGAAGGTAATCTACTTAGATGGCAAAATAATCCCAGAAAGCTGTAAGTTTCAAATGGCCAACATGCAAAATGAAAAGTAGACATATAGACCTACACGAAAAGGTATGTAGGCAAATGCCATCTTGATTGGTACCGATCGGTCAAATTCGGGGGGTCCAACTCATGGACTACGTGTATCCTCAGCGAATCTACATTGATTTACTGCGTTAGTCCAATGTTCGTTGCGCGTCAACACTGTGAGTGTATGCGACGGTTGTGCTAGTGGACGCCTGTCTGTCATTGTGCTGTCCATTCAGTGGTGGAGAATCTAAAAGCAACGTGCTTCTTGCTAATTTACTTTGGCTATTGATTTTTTAAGTCTCGAGGGACGATTGCACATTGACGGGATTACAAAAATAATCACTAGTGTCAGGGCCACTCAATTCTGTAAACATGATATTTTTGTGTGAACTTCGGTAGGAACGGGGTGAGAGTGTTGTGGTGCTGAAAGGATATAATGAGGCAATGTTCTGTCCCTAATAGTAAACAAAATTCTACGGTTAGAGGGCAAAAAACAAACTTATTATACAAAATGGAATGCAGAAATAGCATTGGACTGCAAGAAGACACAAGGAGTTATAACAATAGAGACAATTATACAGTTAGGGACCAATGGTAAACCTACATACAGGATGAAATGCAAAGGTACTTCTGAACAACATGAAGAGAAAAGGTAACGCTTGTGATGATGAAACATGAGGGAACTATGATACGTATAAGTGGATACCCCTGCTATGCTAAAGTCGTGGATGTATTCGTAAGGTATTACACACAAATAACCATTTCATACTTACTGTGTGTTTTGATGATGAGGAGAAGGAAGCGGTACTTAGTTGTGCAGGTAAGGAGTGTTAAATGAAGGAAAGTTCTGAGATGTCTGGAGTGAAAAGCAGCAGTCAGTAAAGGAGTGTGAATGGATAAAGTAGACCTGTAACGTAATGCAAAGACTGGATACGATCTTGAAGTGCGTAGAACAACAACTCACGGGATGAATAATGCTTTCCTTGTTAGAGAAAAAATCTTTCAATGCTTGTCCAGTACATATAACTTTTCAAACATTACTTCTGTTATATATTCTAATAAACATTTCTGATGTGTAACGCAGTTAATATTAATTTTCTTTTTAATCTTTCTTCTTGTCTCCATGGAAACAACTTTATGTTAAGTAAAAAAGCGAAATTAATCTGTTTTCGCTCTTTTCTCTCCTGCTTCCAACCAAACAATTATTTTTATGCTGGAGAGAAGCCAGCCAAGGGAAACAAAATATATATAAAAAAAAGCCCACGAGTGCTGGTTCCCTACAAAAAAAGTAGTTAGCCAAAATTAAGGAACTAATGTCTTGATACCTCCTTCTTAAAAGAAGTCAAGTCGTAGAAAGACGGAAATACAGAAGCAGGTAGGGATTACCAGAGTTTACCACAGATATGTATGAATGATTGAGGTTAACTCTTGAGTTAAAGAGTTGGACAGAATAGGGATGAGAGAAAGAAGAAAGCTTTGTGCAGTGACGCCGCAGGATGAAGGTGGGGATGCAATTAGCAAGATCAGTAGGACAGTTAGCATGAAAATAGCAATAAAAGATAGAAAGAGATGCAACATTTCGGCAATGAGAAAGAGGCTGAAGACAGTCAGTCAGAGGAGGGGAATTGATGACACGAAAAGCTTTCGATTCCACCCTATTTGATAAAACTGTGTGAGTGAAACCCTCACAAACATGAGAAATAGTACTCCATACAGGGGCGGATAAGGTCCTTGTACAAAGTTAGCAGTTGGAAGAGCGAGAAAGACTGGCGGAGACGCCTCAGAACGCTTTTAACTTACTTCATAGAAGTAGTTTTGGCAAGAGATGAGATGTGAAGTTTCCAGTTAAGATTATAAGTAAAGGACAGACCGAGGATATTTTCTCTGCCCCAATCGGAAATCATAGAAAGGCGTCAGGCGTTCTGTGGCGTCCCTGCGTGATCTGTTGACTTCCTGAGGGGTTGCTCGTTTCTGAAAAGACGTGGAAAAATGTAGGGTGGTATCATCAGCGTAGGAATGGATAAGGCAAAAAGTTTTGTTAAGAAGATCATTAATGAATAGTAGAAAGAGAGTGGGTGACAGGAAAGAAATCCGAGGAACACCACTGTTAATAGATTTTGGAGAAGAACAGTGGCCGTCTACTACAGCTGCAATACGATGGTCGGAAAGGAAACTTGAGGTAAAGTTGCAGAGAGAAGGATAGAAACCGTAGGAGGGCAGTTTTGAAATTAAAGTTTTGTGCCAGACTCTATCAAAAGCTTTTGATATGTCTAACGCAACAGCAAAAGTTTCACCAAAATCTCTAGAAGAGCGTGACCAAGACTCAGTAAGGAATGTCAGAAGATTACCAGTAGAGCGACCTTGGCGGAAGCCATACTGGCGAACAGATAGAAGGTTGTGAAGTGACAGATGTTTAAGAATCTTCCTATTCAGGATAGATTAAAAACTTTAGACAAGCAAGAGATTAAAGCTATAGGACGGTAGTTTGAGGGATTAGAACGGTCACCCTTTTAGGAACAGGCTGAATGTAGGCAAACTTCCAGCAAGAAGGAAAGGTAGAAGTCGATAGACAAAGTTGAAAGAGTTTGGCCAGGCAAGGTGCAAGCACGGAAGCACAGTTTTTGAGAACAATAGGAGGGACCCCATCAGGTCCATAAGTCCTCCGAGGGTTTAGGCCAGAGGGCATGGAAAACATCATTACGAAGAATTTTGATTGTAGACATGAAATAGTCAGAGGAGGAGGAGAGGAGGACAAGCCCAGAATCATCCAAGGTGGAGTTGTTAGCAAAGGTTTGAAAGAAGAGTTCAGCTTTAGAGACAGAAGAGATGGCAGTGGTGCCATCAGGATGAGATAAAGGAGGAAAGATGAAGAAGTGAAGTTATTGAGATGTTTTGGCTAGATGCCAGAAGTCTCGACGGGAGTTTGAGTTTGAAAAATTTTGACATTTTCTATTTATGAAAGAGTGTTTGGCAAGTTGAAGAATAGACTTGGCATGATTCCGAGCAGAAATAAAAAGTGCATGAGATTCAGGAGATGGAAGGCTCAAGTACCTTTTGTGGGCAACCTCTCTATCATGTATAGCACGAGAACAGGCTGTGTTAAACCAAGGTTTAGAAGGTTTAGGTTGAAAGAAAGAATGAGGAATGTACGCCTCCATGCCAGACACTATCACCTCTGTTATGCGTTCAGCACAAAGAGATGGGTCTCTGACACGGAAACAGTAATCATTCCAGGAAAATCAGCATAATACCTCCTCAGGTCCCCCAACTGGCAGAGGCAAAACGCCAGAGGCACCTTCGCTTTGGGGATCCTGAGAGGATTGGAGAAATAGGACAAGATACAGAAATGAGATTGTGATCGGAGGAGCCCAACGGAGATGAAAGGGTGACAGCATAAGCAGAAGGATTAGAGGTGAGGAAGAGATCAAGAATGTTGGGCGTGTCTCCAAGACGGTCAGGAATACGAGTAGGGTGTTGCACCAGTTGCTCTAGGTCATGGAGGATAGCAAAGTTGAAGGCTAGTTCACCAGGATGGTCAGTGAAGGAGAGGAAAGCCAAAGCTGGTGGTGAACTCTGAACTCTCCAAGAATGGAGATCTCCGCGAAGGGAGAGAGGGACAAAATGTGCTCCACTTTGGAAGTTAAATAGCCAAAGAATTTACTATATTTTAGTTAGAAGAGTTAGGGGAGAGATAGACAGCACAGATAAATTTAGTTAAAGAGTGATTATTGAGTCGAAGCCAGATGATGGAAAACTCGGAAGATTCGAGTGCGTGGGCACGAGAGCAAGTTAAGTCGTTGCGCACATAGACGAAACATCCAGCTTTGGAACAAAAATGAGAATAGCGAAAGTAGGAGGGAACAGAGAAGGGGCCAATGTCAGTAGCCTCAGACAGCGGCATCTCAGTGAGGAAAAGAAAATGAGGTTTAGTAGAGGAGAGGTGGTGCTCCACATATTGAAAATTAGATCTAAGACCACAAATGTTACAGAAGTTAATGAATAAAAGTTGATGGAGGTGTCAAGACATTTTGAGTTTTCTTCAAGAGAGGAGTCCGATTTGGACACATTTCTGGTCCCCTCTTCAGACGGGGACTCTAAGGCTGGGTTTGAAGTCACCATTTTTTTTATAATTTTTTATTTTAAGTGAAGGATGTATGTGTGGTATGTACATGTAGTTTTGAATGAAGAGGGAGAGCTGTCTTTAGAGAGCAGGCTGTGACTGCCCCCTAGAGTTGTGAGACACAAAGGGAAACGTTCACCGAGATCACAACTAGCTTAATGGAAAGTTCACAGCACCCTTGAACCAGTGCTATTAGACCACTCTGGGAGTAGATTATCGAATGTTAAGGAAGGACTGCCATAGCAGTGGAACGGTTGATTAAACACACACACGCACGCACACTTAAGCACAAGCACACACGCGCGTAAGGAAGACCAGTTGGAGCATATTTTCGAGCATGGCTCCCTACTTCGCATCCCCTCGCCTCATCACCGCTATGGGTAATCTCACCCCACGGCTCCCTCTCCTCCCTCATCATTAAACGTGCTTCTCTCATCCCAGCTCCCGTGCCACCGCCACTGTTACGGCTACCACCTCGGTGGGCTTGGCTGCCGGATTAACCATTCAGCCAGCTAACATTTTTCATGTTCTCAAATATTTATTGTAAAGTAAAAACACCCCAAATTATGTAGGTAGGCCTATTAGCCACGATATCTCCTCCTCCTCTACCTCTTCTTTCTTGTCTTCTCCTTTTAGTATCTTAAAGTTATTATTGTTGTTATTGGTCTTCTTTTTCAATTGTTGTTATTGTTGTTGTTTTTGTTTTTGTACTTATTTTTTTTGCTGTTTTCTCATTATTTTTGTTCTTCGTTCTATTCCTCACTTTTTATTATCAGCATTGCTTTTGCTGTCAACATCATTAACATTGTTATCATTAGTATTATCATTGTGATCATTGTTACTATCCACGTCCTCTTCTCCTACTACTCATCATCATCATCATCATTACCATCATCTTTCTTTTTTTCCTTCTTTTATTTTTTTAACCGTATCTCAAAAAACTTAGACGAATAACACAAACAAAACCAACATGAAATAGTAGTAATGCTTAGACGACCAAGCTTGAATATTCACTTCACATTTATAATAACAATCATTACACATATAGATTGGTAAATAAATGAATAAATGATAGAATGAATGAATGCCTGAATGATGAAGCAAATGAAAATCACGAATCACAAAAATAGAAAGAAAGAAAAAGAAATAAGAAACATGTGTCGTCACCTACATATTATCCCTACCACCCTCCATCCCCACAGAGACGTGAGATGACGTAAAGTCGATATTTTGCAGCTGTCTCCCCTCCCTCTCTCTCCCATCGTAACGCCAACGATTCAGAATGGAAAAAAAAAATGAAAAAAAAATCGTGGCATGAGAGAGAGAGAGAGAGAGAGAGAGAGAGAGAGAGAGAGAGAGAGAGAGAGAGAGAGAGAATGTTGGGATCCCACATTTTAATATTTCTCTTTTCATTTTTTTCTGGCGTACTTTCCTAATTCAAGTCAGCAGCGGACCCTTCACTTGACGAGTGACTAAATCCACACGCAGACTAGCTGGCAGGATGAGAAGGCAAGGCATAGTGGTAAGCCGCGTAAAAGGACACACTTGGGACCTTTGTTTACGGCCAAATTGTTGAGCTGTTTTAGTCTCACTGCTGAATTCTTTCCAATATGTAGATGCCGGAGTGGTGGGAAGACTGAGAGAAAAGAAGAAAAGCCCTAAAGAATCCCCTTGACTGATGAGTGATGGCTGGTGCGTGGTTGCCTTGATACAAAACGAAAAAAAAAAATGAAGTTGAAAGTAAAAGACAATGATGAAAAATATGTAGACTAACAGAAATGTTAGTTGGACAGAGAGAGAGAGAGAGAGAGAGAGAGAGAGAGAGAGAGAGAGAGAGAGAGAGAGAGAGAGAGAGAGAGAGAGAGAGAGATGTGAGGAATAAAAGAAAATTCAGCCTCTCTCTCTCTCTCTCTCTCTCTCTCTCTCTCTCTCTCTCAAGAAGGGCTGCATAGTGGATAGGATTCCTAGAATGGTGGTAAGATTTTTCTACCTATCGACTCTCCTGCAAAAGGTGATCAGATAGCCGTATATAGGACCGAAAATCTTATGTTACTCCTTCAACTTTTCTGAAGTCCCTCTCCTTTTTATAACCTCTTTTCCTTTTCTCCTCTTACCTTTCGTCACTTAAGGCAGGTACAGTTTAAAAGTCGAGTCTTCTCTCTATGTCAGCAATGACGTGATAGCAAATAAAATTATGAGGATTATTCTAAGTCCCGAACCTTCCACATTTAAGGCCGTCACCGCTCTAGTCTGGCCTGCCCTCCCGTGTGTTCCTGTTCTTTATCAATGCAGCTCTACATGCCTTTCTCCTCTCGCTCAAAAACGTCCATCAGATGCTCGTTCTCTCTCTCTCTCTCTCTCTCTCTCTCTCTCTCTCTCTCTCTCTCTCCAGGAACTGGTGCTTTGTTTTGGACAACTAGAGTAAGATGCCATTAACAGACATGTTGGGACGGAAGCCAAACTGTCCGTTACTGATGAGGTAGTGCTGGTCAAGGAAGGACATGATTTTGTGGGCAATGATAGCCTCTAGTGCCTTACCTAGGACCGACAGGAGGAAAATCAACCTGTAGTTGCTAGGCTCCGTCTTCTTCGCCTTCTTGTAGATGGCTGCTACTCTCGCTATCTTCCAGCTGGAGGGCTACTGAGCGGTGCTGAGGCAGTGCTGGAATGTGGTGGTGATGGGAGCAATTAACTGGGAAGCACAGTTCTTAAGAATGTTGGGGGGACACATCGTCTGGTCCCAGGGGTTTCTTGGGGTTGAGCAACGTGAGTTGATGTTTCACTTCTTTTGAAGTTATTGTTATTGTGTCAAGCGTCTCCTTGGTTAGACGCGGCACTGCAGGGGGAAAACGCCTAGGGTCGGGAACTGTCATTTTGCCTGAAAAATGAGCTGCCAGCACCTCAGCCTTCTCGCTGCACAGTGGCTTCTGTACCATCAAGTCTGCTGAGTGGTGGGGGAATGTATTCGTTGAATGCAAAGCTTTTCTGTTCTTTGGGGGCAGCTTACCAAGACTTGATACTTACAGAGAGGCCATTATGTCTGTTCCTCAGCCCAGTCTGCCATCTTTGTTGAGCCAGCCTCTGAACTCGTACCATGGTGTCACAAGCCTCCCTGTTGGCGTGCGTTGGGTGGTATCTGTAGCGTTTCCAGGCCTCGCTTTTCTCGTCTGCTGCCAGTTGCTATACGAGGCCAGACCTGGGGCTTGGCTTTGTTGATGGAGGGAGACTGGATTAAGGAGTCAGCTGAAGGACTGAACGAGGAAGGCGTTGGAATGTGTCTGCTCACTTATGATCCTGTGAAGGAATTTCTCCTGTCTCTCTTTAGCTGATCGAGCGGGGCAATCTTGAATTGAGTGGCCTTTCCGGAAATAGTATTTACACTTCTTCCTGACACAGCTTGACTTCAAATGTCCTTTGCGTCTGCAGTGATGGCAGACCTGCACAGGTCGGCCAGCAGCGAAGTGTGGCAGATCAGCAGCGCCAGGAGAGGATTTAGATACTTGTCTCCTTTTATGCTGAGTCTGTTGTCCATTTTTTTTTTTTTTATCCTGGCCCCCGGTTGATAGGAGGTTTGTGCGAGTTTGGAAGCCCAGTGCTTATGATGCTTCTTTCTGGCCTAGGTTACTTGGCAAAAGGTTGTGGCTTAGGCTGAAGGATTCCTGGTCTGCGCCGGTCACCTGGCGTGGGCCAGATGACGCAAAAGCGGATTAGTATGGGTTGGAGTTTATAGAGGCCGGCTGTTGTGATTCAGACTGTTCCTGCTTGGGTGTGTTACGGTCAAATTGGTCTGGAGTATTCAAGTAATTGAGAGTTTGTGGATGCCCACCAAGCCTTTGCTTTGTAATTGGAGGAGACGTGCTTGACCAAGTCGTGATTGATCCTATCAGGGTCTCTCAAACGTTTGAGAGACCCTGGATCCTATCAGGTCGGGCAGACGAGGCAATTGTCCTAACTTTGATCTCTTACAGCGATGTTTATGAAGTCAAGGACGTTTACCAGTGTCCTTCGCCTCAATGATGTTAGCTGATATGCTGCTGTAAAAACGAATGATTTTATATTTCTTACTAAGCTCTGCTCTGACCTTAATAATGTCAACGAACTCAGCAGGTGGGAGCTCGAGTAGATCTTAGCCAGTGTTGGTATCTGAGGTGTTGGGTGGGAGTGCACAGGCTTGCGGTTTGGTACACAAGTCTTCCTCTTCGTGCAGCACCGGAGATGTGATGCCCGCATGCTCGGAGGCTGGTGACTTAATTACATTCAAAGTGTGACAGTGCACCAAGGCAACCATCATGTGCTGTGTTGGGGCAGTCAGGTAAGAGAGAGAAAAATGATAGAGTGAGCACTGGGCAAAGGCAGTTGAGACAGTTGAGCAGGGCGGAGTGCATTCAGGTGGCAACCTGTGGCGCATACTGCTCATGCCAGTTGCGTTAATATTCTTTTGCAGTTTTATAGGCTAAGTTCATATGGTAATCACACGCCACATACAACACAACGTGCACAGTACCTTTGCCGACTGCTATGCCTAGATTAGACATGTAAAGTGTCTTGAGTGAAGGAAGATCTTGAGAACTGTAAACCACTAACGTGCGTGTTTACTCTCTCTCTCTCTCTCTCTCTCTCTCTCTCTCTCTCTCTCTCTCTATCGTTGTAGTTGAAAAGCAAAATTTACATATATTTGCAATCCTGTGCGCCTTATTTTCTCTTTCAGGCATCTCATTCTGAAACGTAAAATAAAACAAGTGAGTAAAGAGAATTAGAAAATGTGGAGGAACTGTTTTTCTTCTCTCCGTCCTATCAATTTCCCCCCCTCATCCACCTTCTTTTGTTCTTTTTCCTTTGATATACAACAACGATGCTCGCAATGGACTCGAATCCATTACCTCACACTTTGTATAAGTGTTAATTTCTGGATGAAAGATTTAAAGAATAAGACAAAAACAAACTGGAGTAACTAAAAAAAAATAAGTGAATTAATAGATTTCTTTTAGGGTGATGAAAATTCTCACAAAACTAATGTGAAAAATTTTAACGAAAGAACTATAGAAGAAAAACTATTACCTCATGAAAAAGTTGCAGTAAGGTGACAGTAATAAATTCCTTTTAGTGTGATGAAGACTCAAAATAAAGCTGATTCGAAAAAAAAATAATGAACGAGGAAATAGCAAGATTAACGCTATCTGACAAAATACATGAGAGACCTACATATGCAAATGCTTATGTTCTGCTATTTCCCATCCGTGCCAATACTATACATATATTCACACTCCATACACGTCTTGTTTCCAAGCTGTTGCGCGTGACACTTTTCCGACAAACAGATGGACTGCAGTATGGGAAAGACACAGGTGATATTCATGCCGGGGTGAGATGTGACTGCCGGGGACACACACACGCCACCACGCACATCACCATGACATCCTCTCCAACACAAAACTCCGGCCACATATCCCAAGCAATAGTCGTTCAAACAAAAGACAAACACGCGATTAATCTTCATTACACAGGTCCAGCCCGGGTACTGGTGGCTGTGCTGGTAGCGGTAGTGGTAGTGGTGGTCGTGGTGGAGAAAATGAAGTTGTTAATTGCCGTAAAATTTCAAATTGAAACGAAATGAAACGCACCACTTGTTGGCCAAATACGAGGGACGGAGGGCAGGTGGTTTTGTTTTAATGGTATTTTTATGGTAGCGATAGTGGAGTTTTTGTTTTTGTATGACGGTGTGTGTGTGTGTGTGTGTGTGTGTGTGTGTGTGTGTGTGTGTGTGTGTGTGTGTGTGTGTGTGTGTGTGTGTGTGTGTGTTTGATGAAGGTAGAGTGAGATGTGGTACGATTATCAAAGTGCTTTAGATGTGCCAAGTGATAGTGGCGATAATTGTAGTGCTGGTGGCAGTGGTAGATGAAAGGTATATATGGTAATCAAAGTAGAAGGGGTGGAGAAGAGTGCTTGAGGTCATTGATTTTGGTAATAGAAGTAGCAGCAGCAGCAGTAGTCTTTATTTCTGATGATGGTGTTGGTGTTCGTGTTGCAACTGAACATAATTGTTGCGGTGACAAATTGCACTTGTTTATTTCAGTAGTGATACTGATGACGACGATGAATATGATGGCCGTAGCATAAACCATAATGATAATAATGATGATGACGAAGATGATAATGAGAATGATGATGATGATAATAATAATGATGAACACCCTATTACTTGTTACTGCAACTACTACTACTACTACTACTACTACTACTACTACTACTACTACTACTACTACTACTACTATTACTACTAATAATAATACTAATAAATTGTAAGTCATTTTAGTAGATTTGTAAAATTGAATTTTTAGGAATAAAAACACACACATGGAGTCATAGGGACACGAGAGCAGCTTGCCAACAATACCTCATCACCTTATACTACACAACACCTCACCACCCTTAAGTCTATCTTGGCTGTCTTATGCCAAGGTCATTCTCTGCTGTGGCCACGATTGCTGGAAACGTGCCAGGCCACTAAACGTAGCCGTCCACACCAATACCGCCCAACAACCCTAATTTGTTTTCTTCTCGCGACCTGCTCTACACATGGTGGGTACCTGATTACCTACTGCAGATGGTGAGGAGAATTATTTGGACATTGCCCGCCGTGTTATTTAGTAGACTCATGAGGGTAGTCCTGTGTGAGTATCACAGGCGTGGTAGCTGGCCGGTCTTCCTCAAGAAGGCACAAGTAAGGCGAAGGACAGCAAGTTGCCAAGAGGGGTGGACGCCTGAGGCCGCCAGGAGGGTGGGCATGTCCAGTGTTATAATGGCCAGAGCGGAGAGCTGGGAGCGTAGTGCAGTATGGTGAGAGTGGAAGCCGTGGCATAGTGGATAAGGTGGTGAGCGTGGGATCGGGCAGACGTCCACGCGTAGGTTCGAATCCCACCACGTACAGTCTTAAACACTTTGCCATTTGTCGAGTGGTTTAAAGTTACCTACATGTTACCATGATACCCAGGTTCTAGGTGGTTACACCCAAGATGAGCTTAGATGGTGATATGGGCCCTAATATGGGTACCACTATAAATAAAATTGTCTGCGCCCAGTGGCGGAAGCTGAACAGCGCTTCCCATACACTCTTCAAGTGTGCCTACAGGCGCTATAGGCCTTAACGTAAAAAATAAAATAATGATATATATATATATATATATATATATATATATATATATATATATATATATATATATATATATATATATATATATATATATATATATATATATATATATATATATATATATATATATATATATATATATATATATATATATATATATATATATATATATATATATATATATATATATATATATATATATATATATATATATATATATATATATATATATATATATATATATATATATATATATATATATATATATATATATATATATATATATATATATATATATATATATATATATATATATATATATATATATATATATATATATATATATATATATATATATATATATATATATATATATATATATATATATATATATATATATATATATATATATATATATATATATATATATATATATATATATATATATATATATATATATATATATATATATATGATTACTTGGTTCCAAGTAATGTACTACTTTACGGTGCTTCTTGTTTTGCAGTCCTCCAGTTTCAATTTTCCATGTCTACTGATAATTTGTACGTGCTAACGGAACGCAGTTCCCCGCCAGCCACATGCCGCTGCGTTGCACAATACTTTCTACTCACTTTCATTCCTATTGCGTTCATCTTTCCACTAAATTGTCAGCGCGCTATTATCTCCCTTTATTGGTAAACAGTGGAATACTGTGCCTTGCCTTTTTTTATTCTGTCTATTTTATTGCAAGGGGGAGGAGAAAAATAGGTTTTATAACCCAATGATTTTTCTGTGTAACATTTTAAAATGAAAAACATGATACCTAGCTATACGTCTTATTCTCTAAATGAGATGAAGCTAACATTTCTCCATCATTAAACTTTACTAGGCATTTAAGTACATATGGACTAAAATTGCTGGTAACACTGAGTGAGGGAGACGCCGCCTCGACCGTAACTTTACCAGCCACGAACAAAAAGCAAAGTATGGATTGCCTTTATACAGAATCCTGCTGGAATTTCAGAGTTAGGTACATGTTCTCGCTTCGCCAACATGGAGTGTGCCCCGGTTACTCGCAGGTGCTTTGTCATATCTCTCTGGCTTCCCGTGAACATTACCCAAGCTGCAGAAAACTGGGGGCGGGCGACGACGAACCTTTGCACTCCTACCGAGATATATATATATATATATATATATATATATATATATATATATATATATATATATATATATATATATATATATATATATATATATATATATATATATATATAGAGAGAGAGAGAGAGAGAGAGAGAGAGAGAGAGAGAGAGATATTCCATGTACATAGCATAGTGTTTCCAAAATCAATAAAGGTGCTCTCGTTTGTGTTTCACAAAGTTTTCACTGAATCAAGTCGTAAATTTTTTTTTTATCTTCCTTACGATAATGCATTATTGATCACTATAATCAGAAATAAGTACCAGAAAAACCCAAACCAGAAGATCCTTGTTTTGATTTTTTTTTTCTACCAAAAACTAACTTCTGGCCTCCAACCCCACCATGCAAGTCTGCTCAGGTTTCCTAGTCCTAGTTTGGGAAACGGTGCTTTAGTGCGCTCGGTGTGACGAAGGAAATGGACTGTTGACTCGCATACCCAAATTGTGATGTGTATACTGAGGCAGCAACACTGGTGGGGAATGATAGGGGCCTCTGTTATGTCATATTGAAGGGTAAAGGGATGGACGGGACTAACCTAACTGTAGAGTATCGTCTGCATGCTACATAGTTTGTTGTGTGTACACAACATTGATGATGTTTCAATTTTTAGGTCAACATTGGAGAAAATGGATGGGAGTAATGTTTGTTAGGGGCAGGGCTTCTACATGTCTACTGAAAAATCCGAAGCAATATTCTTCGAAGCACAAATCACAGCGCTGTATAAAATCGCAGGATTCTTTTTAACATGTCCGTGACTCTCCTGTATTAGTGTTCATCAGTATCAGACGATAAGCCACCTCTTTACTGTGAATATAGTGCTGAGAGTTAATCAGACGTGTAGCAAAACACAAGTGCAATACTCTCTTTCCGCACAGACGAACACCAGTAGACAAGCATTATATTTAATAGTGTACAAGAGGCATGTTGTTACATCATGATGACAATGCTTAAATCATTTTACTGCTATAACTTTTTTTGCCAAGATTCAGAATACTGTTAAAGAATATTAGGATGGACATAAAAAATTTGAAATTGGTATAGTTACAATACTATTTGTTTGAGAAAACATTGTAAAGGAACATGTGAAAATATAACAATATATGATTATGGAAAAATATATTCTATAATATGATACTATCATAAATAAAAAAAAAAAAAATGGGTGGAAACTTGTATGAATGTGACTTAAAACCAATCAATGATTACGGAAATTTCTTTTTATTTTGTTTAAAAGTGGATCGGTAGAAACTTATCTTGAAGATTAGTGTTGTTCTTGCATACATGGTAGAAAAAAAGAAACACAGTTCTTTTGCAGAACTAAGACAAATCCCTTCTTGGCAGGAGAAACGTGATATTGTACAAGTGCCCTCTCTCTCTCTCTCTCTCTCTCTCTCTCTCTCTCTCTCTCTCTCTCTCTCTCTCTCTCTCTCTCTCTCTCTCCACCGAATTGGTAACATCAAAGGCAAACCCTAACAGCCATTCCATTATATTGCCGAAGGTCACCTACTTCATCTCTCTTCTCCCAACCGAACTACCATTTCCGCCTATATATATGTGTTTCCTTTTTCCTCTCTCTAAGCTTCTCTTCTCACCCTTGTTCAACTGGAACCACGTTCTTAAATGCAACGGACTATCACAAGAACTACTTTCAAAAGCCACAGATGATACTCACGTTTTTATGTTTTTATTGTATTGAATTCTTTGTTAGAATCATGAAATTACTCCCAACAATTGCAATAACTTTAACTAGAATCCGTTTATGGTTGATTTATGTGACCGATAGTTTTAATACAACAACAACAATAAATGAATAAATAAAACTGGTTCAGGTATTAACTTCTAGTAGAAGTCAAGAAGTAAAGATACATAATAATTTACCCAACTACTGCTACAATCAGGGAAGTTTTTCTCAAAATCGCCATAACATTCATAAGATTCAGTTTATAATTAAGTTACAGAGCCTATAGTCTTAGTAATAGGAAGCTGTTGTAAGTATTACCTTTCCTAATTTATCCCCAAAAATTAACCTAAGTCAAGCATTCCCGTACTCTCAAAACACTTGTGATCAATTAGACCAAACACATGACAGGTAATTGTATCTCAGAGGTACTCAGTGAGTCTCCCACAGGTACATTCCGATCGACTTAACATTGCAAGAAGGAAGAATATTCGTTTTTGACACTACAAATAAGCTAAAGAACCGCGACTGGGACACCAGGGAATTCCGCGAATATTAAGGGTAATTAGTGGAAAGGTCCCCCATGCTGGCTGATTAGACCGCAACAAACAAATATCCGCCGCCACTTCATGCCGCCATGTATGTTTCTCGCCCTCTGTTAACACGAAAATATGTTTTCCTTTATATTAGTAAAATATCTCTGCTTTCTTTATGATGAACATGATTCTTGATTTTATGATAATTTCTCTTTGCCTTCTGCTAACACTAGATTATGTATTTCTTTTCATCAGCATGTAAAGTAACATATTTCTCTTATGATAAGCAGGATCCTTGATTTTATAATATAGATCCTTTTCTCTTGAAGACTGCGTTCAAGACAATGACGTTAATATTGATTAAATGGGAGATTATAATAATGAAAATACTAGATTACCTAAAACACTAACAAGCATTTATAAATATACCAATATAGAACGTTTTAAAATGTTGTTTATAAGGAAAAGTATGAGTGTAGTTATTAAAATAACAAACACATGTTTCGATTGTCGTTAACGTTCTCAGTTCACATCACTAACTTCAGTGGCATGCAGGGCTCTGTCTTCGTCACATTCTTAAAAACAATTCTTCTGCATGTAGAAGAGAAATGTGTGTTGCAGTGAGTCATCGCCATCATGAATATATATATATATATATATATATATATATATATATATATATATATATATATATATATATATATATATATATATATATATATAATGATAACAATTATTATTATTTGTATCATTAATGACTGAAAGGTAAAAATATGGGCCAAGAAAGAGCTACCTTAAATGGAAGTGGGATATATATATATATATATATATATATATATATATATATATATATATATATATATATATATATATATATATATATATATATATATATTTCATTAAGTGATACTTAACTCAGCGTCAACTATTTTCTTTAATAAGCTCTCTTTCTGTCTAAGGAGTGTCTTATTTTCTTTAGTGAGTATGTTGATGATTTTCCCGTAGGTTATCATCTTCGCCAGATCGGGATTTCGGGTCCTAGACCCTTCTTCAGTGGCTATGGAGTAGTAATCACCTCAGATGTTGAGGTGAGTATGGAAGCGTGCGTGAGTGCGTGCGTGCGGGGGGGGGGATAGACAGTGGGGATGAAGGAAGTGGTAGAAAAGTGGCAGATGAAAGGTTTGGTGAAGATATGAAAGAAAGCAGAAGAGAAAAAGTAGACGGACTGACCGTCGTTGTTAAATGATAATTTCTTTAGTTTTCCTTAGTCATTGATAGTTGCTTGTTTTATTTATCTATATGTATATTGGCTCTGGTGATTCTTTAATTAATTTGTTGGTAGGTTTCTTAAACCACCCGTGTTCCCTGTCATGTTGGTGTTCATGTATTGTGTTGGTGTATGTAGTGTCTTTGAGCGTGCATAGCAGTTTGTTTTTTAGTTGATTTCCTCTTGTGTCATGTTGATATAGGGTTGAGTTTGGCGAGTGCGTGTAGTTCTGTGGTTCGGGTGTAAGTATAATTTTCTTTATATATGAAGCGTAGTGCTATGTTTTGTTTTCTTTGCAGTGAGTTTAGGAGTGACTTGGATATTGAATTTAAAGCGTAAGTTGGGTATGTAAGTATCGGTAAGACGCATGATTTAACCAGGTGTAGTTTGATATTTGTGTTCAGTGTGTCAAGTCTTCTTATTGTATTTAGTGCTATTTGTGCTTTGTTGGTGAGGTCTTTTGCGTGTTTCGTGAATCCGCTTGTGCTTAATTTTAGACCGAGTATTTTTGCTTCTTTAGCATATTGGATATTGTTCCGCCTATCTTGACTGGTTTAATTTTTCTTGTAGCTATGGGTAATAGTGTAAATTTCTGTGTATTTGTCTTGATTTTTCATTTATTTTCGTAGTTGTTAATGTGTTTCATTTTTCTCTCTATTCTTCTTGCAAACATTTTTTTTATTTCCCTGTGTATGTAATGATCTGTGTAATGTCGTCTGCAAATTGTATGTTTGTAGTGTCTGTGAGTGGTGTTGGGATGTCGTATGTGTAGATGGTGTAGAGCAGTGGTTCCCAAACTTTTTTCTGTCATTTCCCCCTGCAGGCCTGCACCCAGTTCAACCATCCAAATTTCCCCCTTCATGTGTATGAGAGAAAGGTCAGTTAAAACACACTGAGACTATTTACTAATTTATTTTTCAAATGTACAAATATACTGATAAACTTATAGTTACAGAGTAAAGCCAAAGCATAAAAATAGATCCATGAATTTTGATATCATATTGTCCAGTTAACAAACTCACTATTAAAATTATAATATTATTCGCATACCTCGTACTCAGAAAACAAGCATGAAGCACTGAATCAATATAGGCTGGGATTGTGTGTCAGATGCTCCCAGGCTAACTGACTACTCGTAATGCACTGTGAGTGTACTCCCGTACCACCCCCCGCCCATCCTTCAGAGCTCATGTCTCTTAGACATGAGAAAATCCATCTGAGATTTTTTTTAGTTAGTAGGTAGTGTAATTATTTTCCCCCCCTGGTAGCTTCAAATTTCCCCCAGGGAGAAATTTCCCCCAGTTTGGGAACCACTGGACTGTAGAGTGTGGGTGAGATACTGCTCCCCCTGAGGTACCCCGCTGTGTAATTTGAAGCGTGGACCAGTGTAATTGTTTAGTGAAATGGATGCTGATCTGTTGTCGAAGAAACTGCATAGTGTTTTGGAGAGAATTGTTGGTAGATTAAGTTGTTTGAGCTTGTATTTTAAGCCACTTATCCATACTTTATCAAACGCCTTGGAGACATGCCTGAGAGCGATGCAACATTGTTTCTTGTCAGAAACGGATTGTGCTATTATTCATATTGTAGTAAATTATGTTGTTTCTGTTGATCTGGCAGTTCTAAATCCGTGCTGTGTATCTGGCAGAGCTGGGCACTTCCGTACCTCGGTCCGCACCTCCGCTCCTGCGTACCCGCGGACCACCAAACGAGGTGCGGAGGTCCGGTGTGCGGAAAAATTTTCTAAAGTGCGGAAGTAACAGGTACGGAAAGGCAACATTATAAGTCCGTACCTCCGCACCTGAGACATATGGGGATAGACGAAATTTTAAGTCCGTACCTCCGCCCCTGAAACACGTGCAGAAAAGCGAAATTTTGAATCCGTACTTCCATACCTGAGATTTTCAAGGAGAAAAATAAATAAAGACGACAGTCCGCACTCCGTAGCATTCCTTTCGGCCGCTTTTGGAGGTCTGTGCTACCAGGCATGTTTTCCCGCCATTTGAATGACGTCACTCATTCAGGTCTAATGGCGGTGTCACACTATCACTTTTTCCGTCGATTAATGCGATTTCCGTCGATTTTTCAACGTTCCGCATGAACTTATCGCATGAATTTGTCAGACGACAGGTATCGTTTCCGTCTGCAAAATTTCCGCCTTTGTTTACATACCAAGACCAAGACCACAAGACTTGCCGCGTCTCCTCAACCTGCTTCTACGTGCATTGGTTCTACCACTAACCATGAACGCATCCATGCACGCTTTTTGGCTTGTTTAGCTCGTCTAAGTTTCGTAATACACAGTATTACGTTCAGAGCAGCGTATCTTTGCCGCAGCGTGGCCTCCATGTTTGTTTACATTAATTTGTCGGTCTGTGTTGGCGGGAAGTGGCGACGGAAAGTGACGACGAAACACCGTTTCTAGAAACCAATAAAATATTACCAGATACCAGATATGGGCGCGTAACTGGATATCTACTAACTAAAAAAATCTCAAAGTCAAATCAAAAGTCCTTTTATTTGTTACTAACCGCTCTCTATGGCTATGCTTAGTTATTACTAACTGCTCTCTATCCACTTTACTCTGTAACTATAAGTTTATCAGTATATTTGTACATTTGAAAAATAAATTCAGTGTGTTTTAACTGCTCTTTCTCTCATACACACGAAGGGGGAAATCTGGATGGTTGAACTGGGTGCAGGGGGAAATGTCAGAAAAAAAGTTTGGGAACCACTGCTTTAGACTGTGCATACACGCACCTGACACACTATTCTACAAAATATCAAAACGATTGGGATGAAGTGAAATAGTTTCCTTGAGATTTATCCTGAGGATAGGTCGCTCCTAAGCTTGATAAGTGAGTTATCATCTGTGACTCGTCAGCGAAGAGAAACTGTTAATGAGTTGTATATCAGAAATAACTGTACCAAATTAGAGACAATGAAACCAGCAGGTAAGGAGGTATATAATTATGTGTTTGTTCCCATTACTGTAAATGCCTTACTGAAAGATTTTTTTATATTTTGGCTGATGCTGATATGAAGAAATCTCTTTTGGTGTATAAAAAGGCTTTGAAATATGTAGCCTCACATCCAAGCCTTCAGCTTACTGAAGCTGCAGTGAAAAGGGATTACAAAGTAATTCCTGTTAATATTGTGACTGCTAGCTCTGTCACATAAGAATCCAGTGTTGAGCTATAGCTCCAGCCAAACCGCAACAAACAAAACATAGACATGCAAGCGCTCCCAAGTATGAATCGATGGGAGAACACACCTGCGCGCAGCCAGAGGCCGAGCTGACTATGCTCAGCCACCAGCCATCTGTATAAATATAGCTCGCGCCATAGTGCTGCCATTCTCACCTCACCTCTAAGATGACAACTACCTTCCTTTGCCACTGAAGAAGGGTCCAGGACCCGAAATCGCGATCTGGCGAAGATGACACCCTACGGGAAAATCAACATACTCACTAAAGAAAATAAGACACTCCATGGAAAGAAAGAGAACTTATTAAAGAAAATAACCAACGCTAAATTAAGATATATATAACCAATATATAATATATATATATATATATATATATATATATATATATATATATATATATATATATATATATATATATATATATATATATATATATATATATATATATATATATATATATATATATATATATATATAGAGATATAGAGAGAGAGAGAGAGAGAGAGAGAGAGAGAGAGAGAGTTGACACAAAAGGTTATATCAGAATTTCCAGACTTTATGAAGCCCTTTTTTCTGACTTCAATCGGGGTGTTACAAGAGACAGATGAACATGAACAGAATGTGTTACGACTATTATCCTCTTTTAGTAGAAAATTTAACAAAGATTAACTTAATTATAGCACTACTAAAGGGGAAGATCTAGCTATTGTGTATGATCTCAAGATAAATAGGGATCTGTGTCTAGGATATCATGTTTTCATTTATACTGACCATAGACCTTTGGTGTGGTTATTGACCACTTCTAATGCAAATAGTACGATTACACGGTGGCTGCTGTCAATTGCAGAGTTTGATATTAAGCTGGATTATATTCCAGGGAAAGCTAACAAGGTAGCAGATCATTATTTATCTTGGTTGAGAAAACGAGAAGTAATTGATGAATGAGGAGGCATATATTGTGGATTGGAATTTGAGAGTTAATAAGATTGCGAGATGAACATGAATACTAGAAGTTAGTAAAATAAATAATGAGGTAAAAATTAAGTGAACAAGAAATCTTATCAAAATATACACACAAACGCGGACCACACTGGGAGAGAGAGGATTGCACACTGCGTAGTGTAGTGGTTAGCACGCTCGGCTCACAACCGAGAAGGCACGGGTTCGAATCCCGCGAGCGGCGAGGCATGGGCGAGCCTTTTACTGTGTAGCCCCTGTTCACCTAGCAGTAAATAGGTACGGGATGTAACTCGGGGGGGTTGTGGCCCCGCCGTCTCGGTGTGTGCTGAGATGTGTGTGGTGGTCTGAGTCCTAACCGAAGATCGGTCAGTATGAGTTCTGAGCTCGTTCCGTAATGGTGAAGACTGGCTGGGTGACCAGCAGGCGACCGGTGAATAGGGTAGTCGTCTCTATCTGCTCAGAAGCAGGATGAGGTGGTACTGTGGTCTGTGGAAACCACGCCACATCATCTCTCTCACGGGTTTTCAAACATATTAGCAGTCATCTAAATAGAATTATTGCGGAGTAATTACAAAGAATTTGATTGACATTACTAATGAAATTACATTACTGAAAGACACTTTTCTGAACAGCTCAGTTCTTCCTCTACTTACTGAAGTGAAAAAATCGTTAAAAGTTCTGATTACATAGCGAGTAAATCTAATGTTTTTAATTCATGAGCTGGCTATTCTCTCTTTCTCTCGGACACGTTTCAAGCCCGTCCATACGTCTGTATGTCTGTATGTCTAATATCCACGTGTGCGTCGCTACTTCTATACTTATGAGACCTTATTAACTAAAAACTTAGTATTATTGTCCCTGGCACTACACTAGCACACTCCTTGACAACCGTGGGTCACGGGGAATACAAGTAACCTTAAATAGGTGTCACAAATTTGCTTATTGGCCAACAATGAAAGAGGACATTTAAAGGCTTGTCCACACTTGTTGCATTTACACGTATCGTATCATCGTTGCGTTGCAGTGTGGACGGGAGAGCGTTGCACCGTTGCGTATCAAAATATGATACAAAGATACGCAACGGGATCGATCCATCATTTATCGGTCTTTTGCCGTCACATCAAAGGAATGATACGCAACGCATCTACCCTCGTGTGGACGGGGAGCGTTGCGTCGTCCCGTGACTCCCGTTGCAAGCTCAGTCTTGTAGAGGATAGTCACGAGTACAGTTGTAGCTCGTGTGTCATTGTGTTTCATATATATATATATATATATATATATATATATATATATATATATATATATATATATATATATTACACATTTTTGAAGACACTGAATGATACTGTTGCACCACGCAACGATGATACAGCACGCGGATATGCAACTAGTGAGTACAATACTCTGTTACACCGTAGCGTATCACTGGGTGATACGCAACGATGAAACGATACGTGGAAATGCAACAAGTGTGTACGCACCTTAAAAGTATTGCAAATTTTGTCTCGTCTCCAATCGTTTTAAACGGTTGAGGGACGCCCCAGCACCGCTGAGACGATATCCTGACATAGAGAGACCATTCCAACTCATATATATGGATACAATAGGTCCCGCTAGAAAATCAAATAATGTATATATATATTGTCTTGTTATTGATGTGCTTACTAGATATTTAGTTGCCAAGCCACTAAAAACTAAGGCAGACAAGTTGTGAGAGTATTTTTTGAGTCGGTAATATGTAAACATGGAATACCTGAGATTCTGGTTACAGACCAAGGAGGAGAATTTGTCAATGCTATGTTACAAGGATTAGCTGAACTATTACAATTTAAACATATCAAAACCACACCTTACCACCCTCATGCAAATGGGGTGATAGATAATATATTGTGTACCTTAGTACAAGAAAATGTGAACATCTGGGATACAATGCTCCCTATAGTTACTTTTGCATATAACAGTGCATTTCACAAAAGTATAAAAACAAAAGTTCCTTTTATCTGATGTATCTTAGAGATCCTCCTTTTTCATTTGAAGTAATGGAAGAAGGAAAGGTTTGGTATAATGTTGATGATTTTAAGCAAGAGATGGGAACAAAAGCAAAGAGAGTATATGTTAGATGTCAGCAATATTTAGAAGAAGCTAAAGGAATAACTGAGAAGGCTCAAACTAAGAGGGCGAACACAAAGAAAATTCAAGTAGGAGACAGTTCATGTTAGCAGAGTACCCGCTACCGGCACCCCCTCTAAGGTGCAGCCAGCTTACACTGGCCCCTTTAGAGTTATACGTAGAGAAAGTGAGTGATGTAGTGATAAAGGGAAGAAATATTAGAACTGGTGTTATGAAAACATTGCACACTGACAGAGTAAGAGATATCCATGAGGACAATGCCACCTCACAGATGAATCCTAATGTCAGGAGGGTCTATCCTATATATGAATCAAGTGAAACAAGAAAAACTAAGGTGACCCTACAACCAATGGATCCTTTTCCCTTTTTGTGTGAAGATACAAATATATATGACAACATTTGATACAGGTGATGACACACCATCAGAAGGAAATAATAATGATGATATTAATGAAAATATGACACAGGAATTACAGAAAAAATCTCAAGGAGAACCTATATATCAATCTCATACAGTTTAAGGTCTAGAACAAATTTTCTGAACCTCCCATTGATAATGCATAAACCCTTAGAATACAGTAAACGGAAACAGTAAAATAAGATGTTCTTTTGCAGACTGTGGGGCTATTCATGGGAATCATTCAAACCTGGGAGGCACCTTAAGGTTCAACTGCACAGCAAGAATTAAGATTTATCCCCCCTAATTATCTAATTGTCACTGGAGAAGCTTATGTGGTACTCTTTTTATTGAAACTGAATGACATTTATAATCCTATAAAGAGAGCCAATGCTTTGACTTAGAGCATAATGTTTAACTTAAATAAAATTCAAGATAAGGATTTCCTTTTAATGACGTCCTTGATATCCCAGTCTCTTTTCAAGAAAAAAAAAATAAAAGAATCTGCATGATATGAATGACTTTTTAATGCATATTGTAGGCCATAATATTAATAATTATAATTCTAGGCGGAAAACTAGAGAAGCCATTATTTTTTGGGGCTCTCTTGCCAACAATCTTTTAGAAGAGCTACGCAAGCTCAGATTGATTTTATTCATAAACGTTTGCGTTCATTGGATACCTTCACGAAAGAATAATGAAGCATTCTCAATGTTCGTTCTCAAGTTATCAATGTTACTCTTAAGGAGCTAACTACTGTCCACCACATACTAGAGAAATTGGAGACTGCTACCCAAGCTACTAAGAACCTCATGCATGTGATGGGGAAGCCAGATTGAGAATAGTGAGAAATCAATACTTTCATTAGAAGTCTTATTGCATGTTCAGTTAGCTTTGACATTAATTTTAAGGTAGGACTGCGGCATTTGATGGAGACCCATGTTTCTCTTAATATTATAACAAATGTGTTTTTATTGCAACTTTTAGATGAGATATCAGCAAAATATGAGCTCTTGTTTCCTCCTAAACCAGAATATTTAGGATCACAGAACTACTATTCGTGTGATCCACAAGACTATATTGCATGATTTAACCTATTTACTCGTTCCTTTGAGAGGGATTCCAGTTTACACATTTAATGTCTTCCAAATGACCTCCTTCCATTTCCTATTTCTAAATCAGATGCCTTTCTAGTGCATCAGCCTTAAAAGAAATATTTAGTGATAAATAAGGCAAGATTTTGATGATTGTAAAATGTCTGATAATTTAATATGTCCTCCTAAACAACCCATATATTTCACTAATATTAGCCTTCCCGACAGTTTTGGTCTTGAGCCCTTGTCTTTGATAAAAAAATGTAGAGCATATAGAGCTGATGAAGCAATCTCCCCCTACGGAATTCACCTGGCCAGAATGGATAAACTGGTTGTGGAATTTGCTGCCTGTTGAGATCCTTGTCGTAAGCCTGGTTGTCCACTGGATTTTTGCCCCTGTGTTCTCCTTGGTTTGGCACGGAATATGCCAGCCCAGTGGTCTCTGTCAGCACACAAGGCCATCCCAAGGTAGTTGAGGCCACTTACCATGCCTGCCTCCACCATTAAGAGGTAGCTCCGGGAAGAGCTACTAGGGACGGGATATGTGGTAATCTGACGCAGTCAAAGAAGAAAGAAGAAATGAGAGAGAAAAAATAAGAAAAGGGAATACAATGAGAGGAATAGAAACATAAAGCAATAGAAGAAAAGTAGAAAAATATAGTACCTCGTAGTAGGATTTTGGTAGTGGTCTTGAGAGTAACAAACGGGAAGGTCTGCACCTGTCCTGACTCATACGGAAAACTGTAAACATAGAATTCTGAGAGTACTTGAAGGAAAATAAAGGAGGCACTTGAAAGAAATATAGAGGAGGCACAGATGGTCCTGACAAGTGAGAAGGAAGGTAACTGCAGGCGAGGGGACACACCCAAGTCAAAACAACTAAGGAATGCCTCAGATACTCGGATTAGGTAAAATATATAATGCCACGCCTAAGGGTATGTCTATGTAAAATGTATTATTGTGGATTGGGTTTAGATATACATGTATATTGTCACGCCTAAGGGTGTATCTGGGTAACATGTATTAGTGTGGATTGGGTCAAGATATATTTTGCCATGCCTAAGGGTGTGTCTGGATAACTTGTATTACTGTAGATTGGGTCAAGATACATTGCCATGACTAGGGATATGTATGTATAACATGTGTACTACTGTTGATTGGGTTAAAAAGTACATTGCCACACCTATGGGTGTGTCTTGGATAAGATATGCATATTTGCTTGGAAAATAAGTGAAATAACAACTTAGGGTGTAAGATAGGATGTAATTAAGGTAGGGACAGCTGTTCCAGCCAAGAAAATAGAGAAGATTCTGAGAGGGTCACAGAGTCCTGACCGGAGAGACGTCAGAGGCGACATGGAGAAAATAACTCTTGTAATATTAAGTGAAGCTCAAAGAGTCGGTGATGCAGTCTTAGTAATGATCATTTCATGGAGTTAAAGGAGGAAATAATATTTTAGGATGTTATATTCTGAGGATGTTTGGATTTAAGATTTGTAAGATTTGAGAATTTGTGTCCAGTATGTGGAAAGATATTCTGCTACATGCTGAAGTGATTACTGATGATTATTTGTGTAGTTAGTTTTGATTTAATTAAAGATAGGAAATTTAGCAGTGCATAATACATTGCCGTGTGGTTATTATCATATATCTCACGCAATCGTGCAATTCCAATTTGCGATCATGAAACTGCTATGCTACAACAAAAACAATAACAATACAACAACAACGCCAAGAACAACAGCAGCGGCAACAATTGCAGCAGCAGTATAGTAGCAACAGCAGCAGCAGCAGCAGCAGCGAAAAAACAACAATCACAACAACTACTACTACTACTACTACTACTACTACTACTACCACTACCATTACCACTACTACTACTACTACTACTACTACTACTACCATTACCACTACTACTACTACTACTACTACTACTACTACTACTACTACAACCACCATTACCACCACTTCTACTACTACTACTACTACTACCACCACTATAAATAAAATTGCCTGCGCCACTAATGGGCGGAAGCTGAACAGCGCTTCCCATACACTCTTCAAGTGTGCCTACAGGCGCTATAGGCCTTACCGTAAAAAAAAAAAAAAAAAACTACTTATTACTACTACTACTACTACTACTACTACTACTACTACTACTAATAATAATAATGATAATGATAATAATAATAATAATTCTACTACTATTACTACCACTATGCAACAACAACAACAACAACAACAACAACAACAACAACTACAACAACTGTCGACCTTGGGTGTCTTGACACTTCATCTAATACTTTCACTATCAATTTCTGCAACATTCGTGGCCTTCGTTCTAATTTTCAATCTGTGGAACACCACCTCTCCTCTACTAAACCTCATCTTCTCTTCCTAACCGAAACACAGTTGTCTGTGACTACTGACAGCAGCCCCTTTTCTGTTCCCTCCTACTTGCTCTATCCTCATTTTCAATCCAAAGCTGGATGTTGCGCATACGTGCGTAACGACACCACTTGCTCTCGTGCCCACAATCTTGAATCTTCAGAATTTTCTACCATCTGGCTAAGACTTCAATGTCACTCTCTAACTAAATTCATCTGTGCTGTATACCTCTCACCTAATTCCTCTGACTATGTAAAATTCTTTGACTATTTGACTTCCAAGGTGGAGCACATCTTATCTCACTTTCCTTTTGCTGAGATCTCCATTTTAGGGATTTCAATGTTCACCACCAGCTTTGGCTTTCATCTTCTTTCACTGACCAACCTGGTGAACAAACCTTCAACTTTGCTATCCTTCATGACCTAGAGCAGCTAGTGAAGTTCCCTACCCGTATTCCTGACCGCCTTGGAGACACGCCCAACATTCTTGATCTTTTCCTAACCTGGTTTCCGTAAAGGCAGATCTACTGGTGATCTTCTTACTTTCCTAACTGAATCTTGGTCATCCTCTTTAGGGACTTCGGTGAAACCTTTGCTGTCGGCCTTGACATATCGAAAGCCTTCGATAGAGTCTGGCACAAATCTTTAATTTCTAAACTACCCTCCTACGGATTCTATCCTTCTCTCTGTACCTTCATCTCCAGTTTCCTTTCCGATCGTTCTATTGCTGCTGTAGTAGACGGTCACTGTTCTTCCCTAAAACTATCAACAGTGGTGTTCCACAGGGTTCTGTCCTATCACCCACTCTCTTTCTATTATTCATCAATGATCTCCTAAATCTGACTCAATGCCCTATCCACTCCTATGCTGATGATACCACCCTGCATTATTCAACAGCGTTCAACAGACGCCCAACCCAACAACAATTAAATGACTCAAGGCGAGATGCTATAGGACGCCTAACTTCTGATCTTTCACTTGTTTCTGATTGGGGCAGAGAAAACCTGGTTTTGTTCAATGCCTCAAAACTCAATTTCTACAACTATCTACTCGACATAACCTTCCAGACAACTATCCTCTCTTCTTCAATAACACTCAACTTCCCTCTCCTCTACATTAAACACACTCGGTCTATCCTTCACTAAAAATCTAAACTGGAAATTTCACATCTCTACTCTTGCTAAATCAGCTTCCAAGAAGTTAGGTGTCCTATGGCGTCTTCGTCCATTTTTCTCTCCTCCCAGCTGCTTGCTCTGTACAAGGGCCTTATCCGCCCGTGTATGGAGTATGGCTCTCATGTCTGGGGATCCACACACAGCTTTACTAAACAAGGTGGAATCTAAAGCTTTTCGTCTTATCAACTCTTCTCCTCTAACTGACTGTCTTGATTCTTTAAGTCACCGCCGCAATGTTGCATCTTTATCTGTCTTCTACCGCTGTTTTCATGCTGTCTGCTCTTCTGAACTTGCTAACTGCATGCCTTCCCCTCCTGCGGCCTCGCTGCACAAGACTCTCTACTTCTTCTCATCCCTATTCTGTCCATCTTCCTAATGCAAGAGTTAACCAGTATCTTCACTCCTTCATTCCCTACACTGGTAAACTCTGGAACTCTCTACCTGTGTCTGTATTTCCACCTGCCTATGACTTAAACTCTTTCAAAAGAGGAGTGTCAAGACACCTCTTACGTTAACTGGACCCTCCTTTTAGATTTTTTGTTTTTCTCTTCTACTTTCCTCTTAACAGGGCCTGGCAACCAGCGGGATTTTTTTTTCCAACACTTTGTTTGCCCTTGGCCAGTGCCCTTGTAATGTAAAAAAAAAAAAAAATAAAAAAAAAAAACA
>NC_059297.1:7214410-7219410 GCF_017591435.1 Portunus trituberculatus | reverse complement strand
TGAGGTGTGAAGTCGGAGAAGGGGAGAAGGAGAGTTGTCGGGTGGTGGGATTGGGCTTAGGACAAGACGTGTGAATCCAGGGCAGGTGAGGTTTGGCGAGATGTATAGGATAGATCAGATTACTAACATTCCATATAAAACAATAGAATCACAAAGCAACGACCATAAGTGGATGACAGATAGATTTAAACAATGCATAAGACAGAAGAGGAATATGTATAAAAGATTGAAGACAGGAGATAAGGTATCAAGGCCACTATGCAATGAATTAGTAAGAACAGTTAAGAGGTTAACGATGAAAGCTAAAAACGAATATGAGTTGATAGTAGCCAGCCAACCAAAGACGGACCCGATGGATTTTTCAGTTAATATAAGACGAAAAGCAGAGAAGAATTAGATCCTTAAGGACAAACAAATGGGGAAATGGTTAATTCTGGGAAGAGATTAATAAAATCATGAACGAGTATTTTCTGACTTTCTTCACCCAAGAAAACACAGGAAATCCCAAACAACGAGCATATTTTTAAGGCAGAGGATGGTGAAAAGCTGACAGATATTCATATAGCTGAGGAGATGGTAGAAAAGGAGATACATAGACTAAAGAAATTCAAGTCACCGGGACCTGATGAAATATACCCAAGGGTACTTAAGGAGTGCAAGGAGGTCATCAGTGAGCCATTAAAATTACTTTTTAGGATGTCACTGGAGTCAAGTGAGGTACGATAATGTGAAGAGAAGCTAACGTAGTACCAATAGCTAAGAAAGGAGATAAAACCCTAATGTCTAATTACAGGCCTGTCAGCTTAACTTTAACTGTGGGTAAACTAATGGAATCAATAATAGCAAAAAACATTAGGGAACACCTAGATAAATACGGCTTGATAAATCACTCAGAACATGGCTTTGCGAAAAAAAATCGTGCTTTACAAACTTGGGTTATGGTTTATGAGGCGGCAGATAATGATGATAATTATGACATTCTTTACTTAGATTTTAGTAAAGGCTTTGAGAAGGTACCTCATCAGAGGCTCTTTAAAAAGGTTAGAGCGCATGGGATAGAGGGTAGAATATTAAGTTGGATTAAATTGTAGTTAGGCGATTGGCGACAAGGGCAGTAATTAATGGTTCTAATTCCGAGTTGGGTGAAGTAATTAGTGGGGTGCCACAGGGTTCAGTTTCAGGGTCATTATTATTTTTAATATACATCAATGACTTGGATAGTTGAATTAGCAGTGACATTAGGAAATTTGCAGACGACACAAAGATAGGTAGATTAATTAGGTCAGATTGCCATTGCCTTGCAGGCAGACTTGGATAGGATGAAAGAATGGACAGATAAATGGCAAATGCAGTTCAATATTAACAAGTGCAGGGTACTGAGCATAGGTAGAGATAATCCACACAACAGGTACACGATAAATAACGAGGCACTACGATGTTCCAAGTATGAAAAAGATTTAGGAGTCATAGTCAGCTGCGATCTCGGTCAAAGGAAGTAATGTATTGAGGCTAGAAGTAAGGCGAATAGGGTACTAGGATTCATTCTTAGAAGTGTTAAAAGCACAAGTCCCTGAAGTAATACTACAATTATACTTGGCGCTGGTCATGCCACATCTTGACTATGCGATTCGGTTCTGGTCCCCACATTATAGAAAGGATATAACTTTATTGGGGTCAATGCAATGAAGGATGTCTAAAAAGATCCAAGGGATGAAGGATATTCCCTATGAAGCGAGACTGAAGAAACTCAATCTGCATTCCATAGAGAGACGTAGGTTAAAAGTAGACTTGATATAAGTATTTAAGTGGTATAAGGGTTTTAACAAAGGAGACATGAGCGAAGTTCTTAGGATCAGTAGCAGAGACAGAACCAGAAATAATAGATTTAAACTTGAAAATTCAGGTTAAGGAGAAAGGGGAGGAAACTGATTTTCAAAAAGTTGTTGATGAGTGGAACGGATTCAGTGGTCATGTAGTCAGGGCTGAGTCAATAAGGAACTTTAAAAGAAGATTGGATAAGTTCATGGATGGGGATGATATATGGAATTAGGTAGCTTTAATCATACAGGAACTGCCACGTGAAGGCCTGGCGGCCTCTTGCTGCTTCCCTCTTTTCCTATGTTCTTATGAAAAGAAAATATAAATGAACAATAGTTGCGTGGATAGGGAAAAAACAAAATCATTAAAATGATGGCAGCATTTGGATTACGTAAAAAAAATAATAAGAAGGGATGTTTTACCTATATTAAAATGAAGGAAAAATGAAGAAATTATAGGAATTGACAATATGAGAGACAGTTACCAGATCTTTTCTTTCCGACGGTGCTTCTATAGTCTTGTGGTCTTCCCTCCTTGTACATAAAAGAAAATGGTGGATAAATAAATAAGTGAATAAACAGACAAGTGGAGTTAATGTCTGGAAACGTTGTCTTGGAGTTGCCCTCTCACCTTCAGAATGAGGGATTTCAAATACAGCTTTCATCGGCACTTCCAGAAAATTCCGAGGCTTGGCTGTAAGTGGCTAGAAGCGTGAATGTCTGGTTTTTCGAATAAATCCGTTACGTGGAGTTGTGTGATAAAATGTTCTTTATTTACTCGTGCTAGTCATGGTGTCTGTGTTACATTCACCGATATTGGCCAGCACTGGTTCAAAATGATAAAAGTATGAAAAATTAAACATCTTTATAAAACCTTATTATTTGCCTCATAATGCAGTAGGGCAAAAATACGCCGATGAGAATTGACACAGGTAACGTTTATTGACTAGTGCAAAACACCGTACAACACTCACTGTTCCCAAACACTTGTGCCGCTTAGGTCCGACAAAGGGGACAGTGCACGCCTCGCCGCCTCTGGGCCGACACACGGAGAGGCGGCGGGGTTACAACCACAACATTAAAGCGCACCGCCGACACATACACGCATTGTGTTGCTCAGGACACCTACCCGCTACAGGAGTGACTTGAGTGAAAGCAGTTAAAAAAGATGACGTCTTCCGCTTGTTCACAGTTGGAACTAAAGACTGTTGCTACACACACTGATGGCTGCTGCATTACTGTCAACACACCCAAAAACACATCCAAGACTTGTGTTAATGCGTTTATCTCGTCCATAACACTACCCTATATGTATGTGATGAGCATTGGTTGAGGGTCGACTGCCAGAAGTATTGTTCACGGAGCTTGGTGGCTGAGGGAGGTTGGCTGGACAAAATCGTACGGTGGGAGGGAGGACAAGGGCGGTGATGCGTAAAGGGGTATTGAAGCAGGCGTCATTCAGGAATGGATGAAGAAATGATGTTTATATACAAATGAGACAAGGCTGGAGGAAGACTGAGATAATGAGAAGTGTAAAGAAAATGTTGAACAGGATACTGACAGACACACCCAGCGGCGCTATTCTTACTGTTGTATGGACAGACATACTATAAAAGGAGACTAAGCTACACACAATACTTCTCACTAAGCTTAATAAATCATGATATGTCTCTTTGCGCTGAAATATGGATACTTAGCATCACATTGCTAGCTTCTTTCTGTAGGACATCTAACGGTACATCAAAAAGATATCTGCAGCGAGCAAGGGTCAGTGGTTGCAGGCATGTAGCAGACCAGTGTCTATGGGACTGAACACTATATGGAAAGAAACACGACATTCTTCGTAGTCACTCATTGGTGTAACACAACTAGCCTCGGCCCTCGTGAAGATCTTGCGTCGCAAAGCCACTCCTGCTAAGGGACAGAGACGCAAGGGTTAAAACGAAGGACGTGGCGCATTATGGCACTGAAGGATCACTTTTTATGCAAGAGGGAACGCTGCCGAGGGCAAGAAAACGTTTGAAAAAAAAAAAGACCCACTGGAGCTTCAGGCTCCCTAAAAGGTCAATCAAGAGAGTCGTCCCAAAGCAAGGGACAAATGTCTCGACATCTTTTTCTTAAAAGAAGTGAAGTCGTAGGAAGATGGAAATACAAAAACAGGAAGGGAGTTCCAGAGTTTACCAGTGAAAGGTATGAATGATTGAGAGTACTGGTTAACTCTTGTATTAGAGTGTTGAACAGAATACGGATGAGAGGAAGAAGAAAACCTTGTGCAGTGAGGCCGCAGGAGGAGGGGAGGCATGCAGTTAGCAAGATCAATAGAACAGTTAATATGAAAAGAGCGATAAAAGATAGAAAAGATGCAACATTTCAGCGGTGAGAAAGAGACTGAAGACAGTCAGTCAGAGGAGGGGAGTTGATGAGACGAAAAGCTTTTGATTCCACCCTATCTAATAAAGCTGTATGATTGGAACCCCCGCAAACATGCGAAGAGTACTCCATAGAAGGACGGATAAGGCCCTTGTACAGAGTAAGCAGTTGGAGGGGCGAGAATAACTGCCGGAGATGCCGCAGAACGCCTAACTTCATAGAAGCTATTTTAGCAAGAGATGAGATGTGAAGTTTCCAGTTAAGATTATGAGTAAAGGACAGACCGAAGGTATTCAGTGTGCAAGAGGGGGACAGTTGAGTGCCTTTTGAAGCAGAGGGGATAGTTGTCTGGAAGGTTGTGCCGAGTTGATAGATGGAGAAATGAGTTTTTGAGGCATTTAAAACTATTAAATTTTCTCTGCCCCAATCAGAAATCTTAGAAAGATCAGAAGTCATGCGATCTGCTGCGTCCCTACTATATATATATATATATATATATATATATATATATATATATATATATATATATATATATATATATATATATATATATATATATATATATATATATATATATATATATATATATATATATATATATATATATTTTACCTTTCTAAATTGGTGAAATATAATTTGATACTCCAATATGAAAAATTGTCACGTTCTTTTTAGTTCAAATGAAAGGTTTTTACTACAGATACTATATTTACTTTTCCATTGAGATAGCATACGGAGAACCGGGATGGATATGAAGCCATCCCAACTTGGTTCCGCTAATCCCGGGCAAATTCCACCTATCTGGAGCGGATG
>NC_059297.1:7189410-7209410 GCF_017591435.1 Portunus trituberculatus | reverse complement strand
CCAGTGGCCGACCTGACCCCAGCTCAGACGGCATAGCGTAGTTACCTGCAGCAGGATGGAAATAGCATATCATTCCATTAAGTCTTTATATGATTAATACCAAAAACACTAAACTAGCGTCCTTAGCTGAGTAAAGTTTATGTATATCAGTAGTATCTTCCAACTACCAACAGTGGCTCCAATTCCTTTGTAATGCAAAAAACATACCTTTTATATACCAACAGTGATTCAAAATCCCTTGTGATTCAAAGCACATACCCTCATACACTTCTGAAATTGTTAACTGTCTGCTATCTTCAGTTGTACTCACTTGTTTCAACAATGTAGTTTTGCTTGTTATTTTGGTCTTTTTCATTTTTCTCTGAACATATTTTCTCAAAATTAAGTGGGGTTAATGATTTTTTTATTTCGCAGTTGTCATACACTATTATTACTTATGCATTCCATCCATCTCCACTTTTACTTCCTTCTTTGTCTCCTACACTATATCTCTATCCCCGTCACTCTTCTCTCGATATTTGGCTGTTTCTTTATCTTCACATAGCTTAACCACAACACTATCCTTTTCTCCTGTGTCTTAGATAATTCTACCACCTGTGTGCGTCCTTTATTATTGCATTGCCAATTTGGTTAATTCCTGTTAAACTTCCGCCATCCTAGTTACATATTTTGTAAATTTTTTTCCACAGGCCAATACATCATTGTTGGTTTTACTATCGTCACTATTCACTTTAACTTTGCGTTGTCATTTTATTATCATTAATTTTGTAATAGTAACGTTTTGAAGATATTTCATCACACCTATGTAATCTTTAAATCCAGACGAATGTGGCTGTTTTAATCATGCAATCGTATTTTTTTCCCATTTCCAGATTAAAACTGCTTTATTACTAACTAAAAATACCTACAAGAAGTAGAAAATTTTCTACATCATTTAGAATTAGAAAAAAACTTTTTTTTTTTACTTTGAGATGTCAAAAGCTTTTAAACCTTACCGACTTTTATAATCTTGAAATTTAGATATGTATCCTCAGTAATTATTCTTGCAGTAATGGCATCATTCCAATAAGACTGTATTGAATAGCATGTGGCACTTTACCAAGGGTGGTTAAAGATGGATGTGTTCTGGTAGTAATCTCATAGGTGGTTGGTGGTCGGGGCACCCATAGCGCAGCGATGTTCCCTAGAGGACCTTTATTGCCGGCCGCGTCCACCGCCCGCATGCTGACATACCACAGCTGTGGGGACACTCACTGGCTCACATACACACACACACACACACACACACACGCCACTATTCCGGAGTAAGAAAACACACGCTAAGTTAGTAAAAGTAACGTAATGCTACCAGGGTTAGCTGAGCTTCAGAGGCCCACAGCACTACTAAACATTAGGTGGTTCTGAGTTGAAGTAGAAAAAATATATATAAATTCTATGGGTAAAAAATAAGTTCATGGAAGTTTATTGTCATTGATTTTAATTTTAATAGGAATGAGGTAACGTTATTATACTGTGAAATGCCATTGTATAGAATGTCAGTCAAAAGATTTCACGTCGGTCATAAATTTATAGCGGTAAGTAAGCGAAAGAAAGTTGTTTTAATGAAATAGTTCATATCTATTAAAGTATGGAGGAGTTAGGGCATTATTTATTACTACGCTAGGTTGAATAAAAGGAAGAGCTCACCTCCTCATATCTTATAAAGTGGAGGTTGGTAGTGTGGAGCTTGCCAGCAGGAAGGGGACGAGGAAGGCCTGTCAGCGTGTCTCCCTGGAATGCCCTCGCCTCTTTCCACTGTGGCGCCACCACTGCCTGGTAGTGGTGAGCGCTGCCCACGTCCCAGTCATCTCCCGGTGCAGTCCAACGGAGAAAGATCTCGTGCACAGTGTCGTTGACCTCCACCCGCAGATCAAGGATACGGGAAGGAGGAGTCAGGTCACGTTGGTTGGGTGACGACAACACCTCCAAAACACCAAAAGTTAGGTGTCGCTGGAAAGGTGGTGCGGTGCGGGAGTGGAAGTAGAAAAGTGAGGAGCCACAGCATGTTCCTGCGTCGCCCCAAGTGCCCAGTTCAGGCTGGTGGAAATAGTGAGGCAAGTGGTGAGGTGGGAGAGGTACTCGAGGTCTGGATGGAGGTCCCTGTGCCACCACTGCTTGGCCTTCGTTGTGGTCTACCGTGGCACTCAGCAGGTAACGACCCGGACCTCCTGCTAATCGAGGCAAATACCGGGAATACACTCCATCTCCACGCGTGATGTCTGGGTCTGAAGACAAAGGAAGTTTGTGACCGCTGTTTCCAAATAAGTTCCACCAGCTCTGCTCATAATGATTGAAAGTTAAACAACACGAGCTAGGAAACCAAAATTCTAACTTGAACTACAATTTGATCAAAAGCACATATGAATGGCTCGCCTCACCTCCTGCTCCGTTATCCCACAGGTTGAGGAGCACTGGCTCATAGTTGCTGCCTGTCTCATTGGTGCCCAGCCTCTGGAGTGTGGCAACCACCCGGGCGTCCATGACAGGAGCCACGCCTTCTCGAACCTCCATGAATACCACCACGGCAGAGGTAGGGTCTGAATAGTTCAGGAAGCGTGTTCCTGAGCTGGTCCACAGACGAACTGCAAGGCCTGTTGAGGTGTTGCGCCGCGCCGTCACCTGCACGTAAAGACCCTGATGGGAGTCAGCGCTGTTCTCCACGCTGTATTTCCACCGACCACGCTGTTGTTACAAAGGAAGTTGTTCAACATTAGGCATTGTGTATATATATATATATATATATATATATATATATATATATATATATATATATATATATATATATATATATATATATATATATATATATATATATATATATATATATATATATATATATATATATATATATATATATATATATATATATATATATATATATATATATATATATATATATATATATATATATATATATATATATATATATATATATATATATATATATATATATATATATATATATATATATATATATATATATATATATATATATATATATATATATATATATATATATATATATATATATATATATATATATATATATATATATATATATATATATATATATATATATATATATATATATATATATATATATATATATATATATATATATATATATATATATATATATATATATATATATATATATATATATATATATATATATATATATATATACACACACACACACACACACACACACACACACACACACACACACACACACACACACACACACACACACACACACACACACACACACACACACACACACACTTAGCACACATACACTTAAAATTTAAAACTATAAAATGGCAACTCCAAACCCAGCCAGCCTCGGAGTCTTCTTCTGGGGAGGGGTCCAGAAATCGCCTCAGGTCGGACTCCTTTCTTGATGACGACACTAAATGTCTTCACAGCTCCCTCAACTTTTTCTACATTAACTTCTGCAACATTCGCAGCTTAGATCTAATTTTCAATCTGTGGAACACCACCTCTCCTCTACTAAACCTCCTCTTCTTTTCCTCACCTAAACACAGCTGTTTGAGGCTACTGACAGCAGTCCCTTCTCTGTTCTCTCCTACTTTCTCTATCCTCATTTTCCTTCCAAAGCTGGATGTTGCGTCTATGCCCCCAGATGGGAACCGCCTTGTCGTGGTGGGGGCTTGCGTGCCCTGTGACCTGGCGAGCTAGGCTAGAGGGGCTTAGGCCCCTGCTCTGCCCTTTCGAGGGGAGAGGGCTACCCATGCTAGTAAGGTCGCCAGTGAGGGGCCAGACTAAATGGTTCCTACGTAGGCTGCCAGTGGACCAGCGGAGCCACCCGCTGGAGGGATCGCCCAATAGGGGCCGTCCTGTGCTGGATGGTTGGGTGTCCAGGCTGGGATGCTTTGGGAGGGGTCTCAGCTCTGTCGTGGACAAACATTCGTATCATGTGGGGCCTTTTTAAAACGACTGGTCCGCATGGGGACGAGGTACCCGTCCACGGCAGCCAGCGCTCCCTCCCATTGTAGTCCCAGTAGGTGGTTTCCTTGCCCTGGAGCCAATTTTTGTGTAACTTTATATGGGGAAAACACAAAAACTTCAGGTTCTCGTGAGGTGGCTGACCTGGCCCACGAGACGTCATCTTCAGGTCTGAGTGGGAAGGAGGATTCCCTCCACAAGGGCCTCCCACAGCAGTCTCCTGTTCTGGGAGTTCTTCTGAGGGACGCATTTCTGCTGCATATGACTCCTTGTGATGGTAAATGTTAATCCATCATTTTCTTATCACGCCTTGCACTCACTTCTCAAGGTGTATGGCACGGTTGTTCGCATTCGACTTGTTTATGATAAGGACTTTCCTTCTAACCGCTGCTATGTAACGTTTTCTGTCATGTGATGAAGCCCGTTTGGCTTATGAACATGTAGCATCTCTGCCCTTGCTGGCTCTGGCTTTAAAACTGAATTTCTCCAGTCACGTAATATTTCAGACAGTGACATGGATTACATCCCAAATGTTTTGAAAACTATTTAGAGAATTCAGTTCCTGAAGTCCGCCAGATCCCGCCTCCACGTTGGTTTGTGGCGTACTACAGAAATGGGCGGGAATTTCATCCATGCCTCCCGGTACCTGTCCAAAGAGATCGGCACGATTCCTGAGGGAAACCTCAAGAAATATGGAAGGGGTGCTAGTGCGAGCAAAGATATCACGCAGGCAAGGATGTTGCAACATCTCCCATGCCCTTCTGACAGCATGTTTGAGACTATTAAGGCTCATCCCACCTTTAATTACAGTAAAGGTTGTGTGTACAGTCAGGATCTTTATGAATTTCCTGAGAGGAAATACTAGCAATGTGTCCTAGCTCAGTCCAAAAGGTGACAAAGATGAGGAACTCCTCCAACATGGTCTTTCTCACCATTTTTGGTTCCGCCCTCCCTGACCGTGTTAATATCGGTCCTATCAATCTTAGGGTGAGGCGTTTTGTTTCTCGCCCTCTTCAGTGTTTCTCATGCTATGGGTACGGTCACGGCAAAAGCTCGTGTAAGGAAGCTGCTCGATGTGGTAATTGCTCTGCACTAGACTCACATACTGAGGAGCATTGCAATGCTGCAGCTTATTGTTTCCATTGCCGTGATGCTCACCAGGTACGTTCCAGGCAATGCCCTAGGTATCGCCTGGAGCAGGACATTCTACAGCTTGCTAACAGTCAGTTCATCAGCCTCGGTAGCGCCCGCCGTGAACTCCTGTACCGCCAGAAGGACGGTACTGGTGCGACATCCTATGCTTCATTGGCCGCTCGCTCATCAGCTGAGTCTGCCGGTCCGAAGACAACTCCTGCTACCTCTCGCTCTGTTGGGGCGGGTGGTCCTGTTCATCTGGCCAATAGGTTTGCCCTTTTGTCCGATGACTCAGTTGAGTCATCTCTTAAGAAGTGACGAGAATAATACGGACTTGACCAAAGTCACCCATGTAGTGGATGTCCATTTGCCACCTGTATCGCCTAAGCCTTTGAAGGGCCTGACCAAACGGCACCGCGGCTCTGCGGAGTCGATAGATTTAGCTCAGCCTAAGCAGTCTAAGGTTTCTCCCGGTGCACATGATCGTGAGTCCTCCAGGGACCGCTCTGCAATGGTAGCTCCAGTAGTTTCTGTCCAGCCTTCTGTGACGCCCTCCGTCTCAGATCGGGCTTCTTGTGATGAGGACGGTCTTAGCATGGAGACGTCCGATGATATTGTCACAGCCGTCCCTCGTGGACCCACTGTATCAAAAGTGCAGTCCAGCCTGACCTCGTCCTCCGAGGACCGGTAGGAGTGATGATGGTTCGCATCACTCACCGATAGGCCGAAAGGCTGCGGTCCAACGACCCGGCACATCTCAACTCCCGGTGTCTTCTCGTCGTTTGATTATTTCTAGTCAGGTCAGTCACGGGCAGCCTCAAAAGGCTCGCCCGTCCACTGCACCCAAATAGTCATCTTCAAGCTTCTACAGTGGAACTGTAGAGGCCTTCGCGCCTCGTGGGGAACTCCGAGCTTTGCTGTCGGAGTTCTCTCCAGCCTGTGTAGCTCTACAAGAGACTATGCTAGGTGATAGTACTTATTCTAGTCCTCCTGGCTATCGTGCCTTTTTAACACTCCTTTCCTGACCAGGGCCACCACGGTGGCACAGCTATTCTAGTCCGTCAGGATATACCTGTTATCCCTTACAACTTAACTCTCCCTTCAGGTGGTTGCTGTTAAGGTCTTTATGGGACGACTGTACACCATTTGCAGTTTATATCTCCTCCTCGGCTTCCTGTCTCCAGGGGTGAGCTTGACGGCCTGGTGCGTCAGCTGACTCCGCCTTTTCTTTGTTGGGAGATTTTAACGGCCGTCACCCATTGTGGGATGAAGGTGCTAGTAATCCTCGTGGGGTTTTAATCGGTTCTTTTATTGAGGATGAGGGATTGGAGGTTTTAAATTCTGGGGATGTTACACATTTCCACAGTCCTACTGGGACTTTTACAGCTATCGATCTTTCTCTTTGTACATCTAATTCTTTCCTTGATTTTAATTGGCGGGTCCTACCGGATTTACACGGTAGTGACCACTTTCCGATTTTATTGGAATCTGTGAACTCTGAGCCACAGTCCCGGCCCCACGCTGGGTTTTAGACAAGGCAGATTGGCCTCGATTCACAGACCTTAGCTCTTTTATCCGTCCGCTGGCTGACTTTTCTACTTGTGCTGAGGCTGTTGATTATTTTACCGATTTTTATTTCAGTAGCGCTTCAGACAATCCCTAGGACGTCAGGTCGCTTTACTAAGCGTCCCGTTCCTTGGTGGAACGCAGCATGCACTGCAGCGGTGAAAGAGAAACGGGCGGCTTTCTCTCGTCTCCGGCGACATCGTGGGGACCCGCAGTGCCTGGAAGCTTTTCGGCGCTGCCGAGCTCGGGCCCGCCGCGTTTTGAAAGAGGCACAAAGAGCCTCTTGGAAAGCTTATGTCTCTTCCATTAACGCCCGCATCCTCTTACGGATGTCTTTAACAAAGTCCGTCGAATTGCTGGGAAGTATTCTGCTCCTCCCCCACCAGTTTTGTTGTCTGCTGGGCGAACGGTGGCAAACCCTAGGACTGTCGCCGACCTCTTCGCGGAGCACTTTGCCAGTGTTTTCCGGAGGCATCCTGCAGCCTCGGGCGCACGTCACCGCCAGAGAATGGAATCTCTCGGCATAAATTTTTCTTCCACTGGAGGAGGGTCTTATAATGTCCCTTTCTCTGCTTCCGAGTTTCGGACTGCTTTGTCCCAGTGTCATGACTCTTCTCCTGGCCCAGATGATATTCCTTATGCCTTCTTGCGCCACATGTCTGACAGTGCTTTTAACTTTTATTAAATCTTTATAATATGATTTAGCATACCGGTGACTTTCCATCTTCTTGGGCTGTGGCAGTGGTTCTCCCATTTCCGAAGCCTGGGAAAGATAATCTCCAGGCTACGAACTACCGTCCTATATCTTTAACGTCCTGTATTTGTAAAGTGTTAGAAAAGATGGTAAATGTAAGACTCATGTGGTACTTGGAGAGGGGGAAGTACTTGTCATCGGTACAGTACGGCTTCCGAAAGATGAGGTCTACTACTGATGCTCTTTTATCCCTAGAGTCTTCCATTTGTGAGGCCTTCGCTAATCACCACCATCAAGTAACAGTCTTTTTTGACCTGGAGAAGGCCTACGACACGGCTTGGTGTCATGGCATTTTACAGTCTTTGTTTAATTTTGGCCTTCGTGGCCACCTTCCTATTTTTATCCAGCAGTTTTTATCCAGACGTCTTTTACGGGTTCGAGTGGGAGTGTTCTCTCCGAGGCTACTGCTCTAAATGATGGTGTCCCACAGGGAAGTATTCTTAGTGTTACATTATTCGCAGTCGCCATAAATGGTGTTATAGATACTCTACCAGATGGCATTCACAGCTCCTTATATGTTGATGATTTATGTATTTCTTTTGCTGCTGCTAGGATGTCACTGATTGAGCGCAAGCTCCAACTGGCGATCAATAGGGTGTCCAGTTGGGCCAACATGAACGGTTTTCGATTCTCCACCTCAAGACCGTAGCCATGCATTTTGTCGCAACCGTGGTGTCCATCCAGACCCGGATTTATACCTCGCCAATAGACGCCTCTCATGCGTGGAGGCGACTCGATATCTTGGCCTTTTATTTGACAACCGTCTTACCTGGGTTCCCCATTTCCGTTCTCTTAAGGCGTCTTGTCGGCAGGCATTATCCCTTCTTCGGGTTTTAAGTCACACCTCTTGGGGTGCGGACAGGGACACTTTGCTGCTGTTTCACCGTAAACTCATACTTCCAAAGCTGGAATACGGCTGAGAGATCTACTCATCCGCAACGGATGCACGACTACGCACGCTTGACCCGTGCATCATGCTGGGGTCCGCTTGGCTACGGGTGCATTTCGGACATCTCCAATACCTAGCCTTCTAGTGGATGCTGGTTTCTGGCCGCTCGACCTCCGGCGCCAGTCTTCGATGCTCCGGTGTTGGTTTCGCACCCACCGTCTTCCTGATTCTGTCCCTTGTCTGTCAATGTTGCGGGACTCGCGTTCGCAGGCGTATGTCACTCGACCGAGTCTCCTAAACCTTTTGGCCTTCGAGTGGCAAATCTCATGGCGGAGTTATCTATCGACCCCACTCCTGTGTACTCTTTCCGGCTCCCACGAGTTGGTTATTGGCAGCTTCCTGTTATCTCATTATGCCCTCCTGCCATGGATGGCAAGAAGGATTTTCTGCCAGCTCTGTCCCACACACGGTTTTAGAACACTTTTTATCCATTCTGATGATATCCCTGTTTTTACTGATGGTTCCAAATCCGACGCAGGCGTTGGGTTTAGTGTGGTTTTCCCCTCTTTTTATCGGTCTGGCAGCCTTCCTTCAGTGGCATCCGTCTTTACTGCGGAGCTGTCTGCCATAGTCCTAGCTTTACAGATAATTTTTACTCTCCCGGTTTCGTCTTTTACAATTTTTAGTGACTGTCGCAGTGCTCTTACTGCTCTCTCTTGCACTATCTCCTTAACCCTTTGGTTTTATCAGCCCTGGAGTGGCTATATCTTCTTACCAAACGAGGATATCGTGTTGGGTTCTGTTGGGTCCCTGGTCACGTTGGTGTTCCAGGAATGAACACGCAGACCGCCTCGCTAAAGAGGCAGCAAGTCGCGCTCCATCTCCTGCCCTGTTCCGTTTCGAGATGTATTTCATCTAATTCGTGTGGCGGTTGCAGCAATTTGGCAGAGGAGATGGCTAACGGGGGTCGCAACCTCGAAAATGGGAGAGATCACTACTTCCACTATCCCTCAGTGGACATACACCCATGTCCGGGATCGCCGTGCACAGACTTTATTGGCGCGACTGCGTATAGGTCACACGTACCTTACACAAAGGTACCTGTTGACCAGGGACCCTCAACCTTACTGTGATGACTGCTTGGTGCCGCTCACCGTGCGGCACCTGTTGGTAGAGTGCCCTAGTTTGATCGAGTTACGACACCGCTACCTCTACCGCTGTCGCGGTAGAGATAGCGGTGTCTATTATATCTCAAAGGTCCTTGGACCAGAGTGTCTGGCCCAGGCCATGACGTTTTAGGTTTTTGGGAGAAGCTGGCCTTCTCCCAAAGCTTTGAATTTTATTTTATTATATTTTATTATTTATGTTTTTAATGTTTTATTTAGTTTTTTGTTTTTTTAGTTTTTACCCTTTTACTGATTTTAATTGAACTGTTTCTTTATTTAGATCTACAGTCCAGGCCCCCACGAAATTTTCACCGTTCAAGATGCTATATGGCCGAGAACCTGTCCTTCCCACCGATGTGGACCACGAGTTCGCAGACTGCACCTCCGATCCTGACGATCCTGAATTTGAGGAGGCTGACTTCCATGCTACACTCTCAAAGCTCGAGATATTACAGGTATTTGTTTCATGCATGAGGGGGTAACTGTATACATATGCTATATGAAACTAATAGAGTATTTTTATCTTACAGAATGTTGTCTTCAAGAAAGCTGATGCCAACATCGAGCGAGCTCAGGCAAAACAGCAAGGTGATTTTGCAGAGAGACAATACAAACAAAGGAATTTCAATGTAGGTGACAAGTTGCTGCTTTACAACCTCCGCAGAGCCGAAAGGAAAGAAGGCAAGTAAACCGATCCATGGGATGGTCCCTACGAGGTGGTTCAAGTTTGCGAGGTGTTATACTGCCTCATTAATGATTCCATCAAAGTCACCCTCAAGACAAAAGGGAACGGATGCATCCTGAAGCCATTCTTTGAACGCAATCCAGAAGCTTTACTACCGACTCCCTCAGTCATGTCATCACCGCCATCTCCAAGTGTCCAAAGTCTCGGAGTTCAGCAAAAGGAGATTACTTATAAGTTTTCTCCATTGACTATTGCAACGCAGCGAGCAATATGCAACAACTCTGATGGACGTCTCGTGTTCAAGAAAAAATCAGGTCCATCCAGAAAAAAAAAAAAAAAATCAAAAATTGAAGTTGATGGAAATTGTCTTTTTCATGCATTGTCGTACACCATCACAGGAGAAGAGGACCAACACGACGTAGTCAGAAGCTTGATATGTCATTTCATTGCCTGCACTGAAAGCATCTAAGTTGACTCAATGCGTCAGAATAAAGTGTAGGAAACAACAACTGGGATGTTTGCAGCAGCTAACATGTTTCATGTGAATATTTGTGTGTGGGCAAAGTTTGGCTCAATGTACAAATGGCAAATACATAGGCCGAAATGCAGAGAAGTAGTAAATGAGTCAGTGTACCTTGACAATAAAAGCAGCCAACCATTTTAATGTAGTTCTTAGTATGTAATGTGCACATGATGAGTGATAAACTTCTGGATGGGAGAAAACATGAATAAATCTTTTTCACCTAATAAAGGGAGTCATTTCAACATGATGGGGAGTCATCCGAAACCAGTTCCAGATGACTGGGGAGTGCTGTCTGACTAGCTTTAACTGACTGGGGAGTATTTTAAAACTAGTTTCAAGAGACTCCGGGAGTCATATCATAGGGGTCAGAAACGTCTACACTGGCTCCCTAGTCAGTCAGCTTGCCGGGGTGTAACGCGTTAAAAGGTACAGACACATGTCCCGTATACGACGCACACCCTTCTCCAGATCTCTGTATTTTAATCTTAGTATATTCATAGACAAATACACATTCACTTTTGATATTCACCTGAAAAACCACAGAAACTCAACCAAGTGAATTTACCTACAACAGAAAGTTAAGAACTAATTAATAGCATCCCGGATAATTGATAATTCTAAATACCCGCCGAAACAGTTTTCCATCTGCCACTTAGGGGGACCTGGGGAAGTGTTATGTTGATTTTCCCTGGAATGATTACTGTTTCCGTGTCAGAGACCCACCTCTTTGCGCGGAACACATAACAAAGATGATAGTGTCTGGCATGAATACGGACATTCCTCATTCTTTTTCTGAACCTAAAACCTTCTAAATCTTGGTTTAACACAGCCTGTTCTCGTACTATACATAATAAAGAGGTTGCCCACAAAAGGTACTTCAGCCTTCCATCTTCTGAATCTTACGCACTTTATATTTCTGCCCGGAATCATGTCAAGTCTCTTCTTCAACTTGCGAAACACTCCTTCATAAATAGAAAATGTCAAAATCTTTAAAACTCAAACTCCCCTTGAGACCTCTGGCATCTGGCCAAAAATATCTCCAATAACTTTATTTCTTCATTTTTCCCTCCTCTATTTCATCCTGATGGCACCACTGCCATCTCTTCTGTCTCTGAAACTGAACTCTTCTCTCAAATCTTTGCTAACAACTCCACTATGGATGACTCTTGGCTTGAAAGTAAAAGGGAACAGAGAACGGGCTACTGTCAGTAGCCTCAGACAGCTGTGTTTCGGTGAGGAAAACAAAGAGAGCTAGTGTTCTACAGATTGAAAACTAGATCTAAGACCGAGAATGTTGCGAAGTTAGTGAAAAAAAATGTTGAGGAAGTGTCAAGACATTTTGGGTTGCCAACGAGAGAGCAGTTTGACCTGGGACGTTTCTGCTTCCCTCCCTAGAAGGTGACTCAGAGGCTGGATTTGGGGTCGCCATTATTGAATTTTCAATTTTCAGTGAAGGTTGTGTGTGGTAAATGTAAGTAGTTTTATGTGAAGAAGGAGAGTTGTCTTTAGAGGGCAGATCATGACTGCGCCCTTGATTTTTGAGACACACGTTTAGCGAGATCACAACTAGCTTTAATATATATATATATATATATATATATATATATATATATATATATATATATATATATATATATATATATATATATATATATATATATATATATATATTAGAAGCATTATCATGTAGGAATACAAGTGAAGAACAAAGTTTGTCTCAATTTACCTCTTCTTTTCCCAAATTGATGAAGATCATGTTCACATCGCCATCCTCCTCCTGTACGTTGACGGAAGCGATCATGTGGCCTGATGGAGCAGTCAGACGGATTGCGTTGCCCACGTGGTTCAGGTCATAATAGTACACTGAAAATCGAGCGTCAAGTCCCAGTGAATCATCGAGGGCGAAGGTACCTGCCGATATGGAGGCGATGCCGCCCGGATAGTCAGCGCTGTGTACCAGGACAGGACCGCCAGGTGATGAGGGCGGCACGCTGCTCTGCACCGCAGCCAGAAGAGCATCCATCAGCGCCACCATCATCTTTAACTTAGAGTCGTTGCCTACACCTTCATCCATGACGGTGAAGATGGACCCTCGGGTGGCCTCCACAAGCGCCTCCAGGCCGTGGTAGGTAGGCGCAGTGCTACGATGCTCTGTCACAGGGTATAGGACGACTTCAGTGCGCAGATTGTTTTGCTCTGTTAATGAAATCATATTGGCAACATCTTCCTCAGAAGTGGGACTAGAGCCTGTAGTAATCAGTATCACTATGGCATCTCTGCCAAATTTTTTGTTCTTCCTGAGCACCTTGAGGACCTGTTGTAGACCACACAGAATGCACTTCTGGCTTTCACGCACAGCTGATGGATTCCGTGGCAGTGAGGAGCCAACACGCTGCCTCATATCTGAGTCTTCGCTGTCGATGAAACTGAGCGGCGCAACAGTGCGGCCAGCTGAATTGAAGGTAATAACACCGACGTGAGCCCCGTTAGGAACGTCGTACACCACCACACGTCTCATTGCCTTTCTCAGGAACTCCCAGCGACGCTGTCACCAAGGAAACGTATCTCTTAAATGAAGAAATACTCTGAAACCGCATATTTGCTTATGTCTTATCACATACGAATAATCTGTTAAATGATCCATTACTGATATGTGATGCTGTATTTAGATGCATGAAAAATAGATACAAAAGACACAATGTCAGATATTCCTTACCTGAAGATTCATGGCTGCCGTGTCCTCGATAGCAAAGACATAAGTGGGACCCGCTGCTTGTACTAATTTGAGTAGAGGCTCCAGGTCTTGGCCACTAGTATTTGCAGGTATATTTCTGTAAAATAATTTTTTTCATGAAGTAACTGGCAACCAAGTGGGCATTTTTGTTTACTTTTTTTCTTGTCTTTGGACAGGTATATTTCATAGATATATTTAAATTCTGTAATAAAAACGTTTTATTTATGAACCTGAAAAAAAACCCTGAAGACTTGTACTGAATTATAACAAAGTAAGAAGATCTATTTCTTTACACTTGTTATTGCGTCTTATTTTACTAACATGAACACCTTATCCCCATGTACCTCACGCTCATGTTCATCAGAGCACTTAAAGCACGGAATATGGGGAGACTTTATATCACACTCTCCCTCTCCGCCTACGTACCTTCCCAAGGCGAAGTCTGGCGTGTGCTCAATAACCTCCCAGGCCGATCGACTGCTGCACAGAGAGTTGTGTTTGGTTGGAGCTTCCTTATTGTGGTTATTCTCTTTGCATAAATGCCGCACCTGCAGGAAACGCATACTCGAAGACTCGAAAAATTACATATCTAAGTGTTGGATTGAATTTTGCACTGATCACTCAGAAAATTATGACCAATCAAGGTGATGTGTACTTTAATTTAAGAAAATGAGGCTAGATACATCAGTGATTATTTAAATGTATAGCTAATATGGATACAAGTGCAACCGTTTCTTGTTTGTCTGAAGTCTATAGTAACGTTGCTTACGCTTGGAAAATCTGGGAAGGCTAGGAGGGATGAGGCAAGGTGATTGTTGGCATGAGGCTCTGGAAGAAAGGAGCATCCTGACTGGGACGAGTCACAGGTGGTGCCCTTCACGAATCCGTCAGCACAGCCGGTCGCCACCCACTGGTTGGTGTCTGGATCCCTGAAGGTAGACGGGTAGAGTGGGTCGTTGGTGTGGCCGCGCTCATCAAACACTCCCCATCGAAACTTGGCCCATTCCGCCAGCAGGAGACGAGAGGTGAGGATATGAGACTCAGCGCTGTCCGCCTTCAGCATGTCCTCACCTACGTGGATGAAGTCCCCCGAGCGGCCACACCCCTGGCTCTGCTGTGTCCACGGCCGTGAGCCGAATACAGGATGGGGAGTAGTCACTCGGATGTGGCCCTCTGCAGGCGCCGTGGAGACCGGCAGGGACTTTGGCAGGGAGCAGGTGAGAGCATCAGTTCTCCACGCGCGGGGTAAAGCAACAGTCACCTCCCGCAGCGACGCCCGCCCTTCCGTCGCTGTCCACATTTGTCTGGACAGTTCTCGCAGCACAGCCTGGAAATGGTGATGGTATTAGAAAAAAAAAAAAACAAAGTTCTGCAGGAATGGCCTAAACATTAGTCCTTGCTGAAATTATATTTATATATAATGTAAAACGAGATAGGCTGATTAACATGGATGAAAATGATTTGAATGAATCATCTTGAAGAAAGTACCATCACCCATTCTGATGTAGATGCAAAATTTCTTTGTAACTAATTGAAATGCTACACCGTGTCTCCCTAGCTACACTAACGTCACACACTCATACAAAAATATAAAGCAAGTAAACGCTCACTGCAAAACTTCATTGCACCTTCTCTAGAAGACTTATTTTATATCTCGGTGATCGTTTTTTCGAAGCACCGTTGTGTTCGAAGCAAGTTGAGATTGCCTCACAATATACCTACCTCTTCAGCTACTGATTGCATCACAGGAAGTTTTTTCGATTTGGAGATGCGTAGGAGGTCACAGTGTGACAACCTCGATTCTTCAATCTGTTTGTAAATTTTCGATATTGCTTTATGAATTACGTCAGTAGTTCTCAAACTTTTCCTGATCGAGTACCACTTGCAGGCCCCGTACAGTCCCCGCGTACCACCTAGTTCCAGAAAACAAAACTCAATCCTAGCAAATATAAATCTATTCACAAATAGAACACACAAATGAACTAACAAGGAACACAACTCATTTTAATACGAAGGATGCATGTTTCTTCTCCACCCGCTGACCGATGCCAGATTATCTTGTGTAAGGCAATAATATTTTTTCAGAGAAATGAATGAATCTAATTTCAACTACAAATTACTTATGATCCTGAAAGTGCCCATTCATCGAAGTCCCTGCCAGTCTCCACGGAGCTCGCTGAGAGCCACATCCTCGTAACTACTCCCCATCCGATATTCGGCTCACGGCCGTGGACACAGCAGAGCCAAGGATGTGGCCACTCCGGGACTTCGTATCACAGGTTGGGAACCACTGAATTATGTGCTTGAGAGAACAAGATACAATTTTCAAATAAGCTCATCCTCTTTACAACAAAGCATGATTATAAGATTGTTTGTTATCTATAATTCGTTGCGTTACATAAAACCAGCAAAACATTCAATTATTTTTTCGTTGAATTCTATTCCTCTAATAATTGGTGCAAAGTAATTACATCAAACACACTACGAAAGATCTAAAGTTCTATTTCCGTTAGTTTTCTTGTGGAATCGTTGTAATCTCTCTCTCTCTCTCTCTCTCTCTCTCTCTCTCTCTCTCTCTCTCTCTCTCTCTCTCTCTCATAAAGGGACCAGCACATGTGCAAAAGTCCATTTTCACTATTAGAACTTGAAATTTTGGAAGATCACGTGAAATTTCACAACCATTGTGTGCTCTGCTACTACGCGGTTCTCCAATCCCTGATATTATTTTCTAGCGTTTCAAGTTGATGAGATGTATGTTTAGTATATCTTTTTATCTTCTCTTTCATAGTCATTGTCTTTGGTCACGCATCTTCAAAATGATGACGATAGCGCTTTTGAATATTTTTTCCCTTCATTTTTGTTTCGGAAAATATCATCACGGGTAATATAGTTTACTTTTCTTGTCTGTGAATATTCGGAAAAAAAAACTGTAGGTGATTGTGTAAGGTGAATTAATGAACATACTTGTATTTGAAAAAGTGCCCAAGCCTAACCCATAATTTGTGAAAACTGTTCAGAAAAATTGAAGTTAAGTGTGGAAGTGATTCTTACTTGAATGGCTGAAGATCGAGAATCATGTAACATCATCCCTTCACGGATATTTAGTACATCTTTTCTGAATCAATTGCAGTGTGCCCTGAAACTTACCTGTCTTTTTCCGCATTACGTTCTCTCTTTCCTATCACACAATGTTACATTTTTTTCTTTCTGTAAATTATATTTACTATTCACACATTTTCATGTAACCTACTTTTCTGTACAGATACAAATCATACATCTTTCTCATCTAAATTTCTCCTCACACTTGTACTTGTCACAAAAGTACATACACGTACACCATTGTATGTATATATTTCGTATATAATATTGTATATACTGTACAAGTAAAAGGATCTCTTAGTTATCTGTTGCTTATCCTTAAAAGAAGTAGAAATCACTTGCTATTACTGCTGGGTTTGGGCTAGTAAAGCAAGATGGAAAGGACTGCCTGAAAGCTCGTAACAGACTAACCACAGAGGGATTTGTTCTCGTCTGAGCAACATGAAGGACAGTTTTCCTCCATAGGGGAACCACACTTGCAGTGGTGACCCCAGGAAAGCTGACACTTTTTCAAGTGAGCAAGGTATCTGTTGTGATCAATGTTACGTTACCACGAAGTGGGCACAAGAGTAGCAGTGTCGTTAGTTCAGGAACTCTCTCACACTGTCTTCTCAGGAGAGTTAACGAAAACACAGCTTGGGTTTTCCTTATATGTTATTTACACTACACAAGGATAGTCTTGTACACACACACACACAGTCCACAGCTCCCTGGCAAACGCCCGGGGAAGCACAACGGCCAGCTCGTGTGTTCGTCAGACTCCAACTAACGTAGCTCCGTCTTATCAATCTCTCGTCAGCAAAAACTCACTGACACCGGTGACCGACTCATATATTAAAGAACAGTTACAAATGCATTGGTTGCAATAGTTAAAGTATTACTTAATTATAAATGAAAGAAATAAAATATATGATAGTACTAAATATATGTCTATGCTGTTATAATTACATATATATAATCCAGCAACCAGAGGTTCCCACACTGAGCCTGTGGGAACGTATACTGACTTAGCATAAGAAGTGCTTGCATATGAAAATGAAAGGATGTGCTCCTCGCTAAGATCAGCCTCGCTTCTCACGGCTGTGTGTAGAAACAAGGAAAAAATAATTATATACAATTCATACCCTAACACCAGCCAGCCCGGCGCCTCACCCAGCCAGCTCAGCGCCACCCCAACCAGGCAGTCCGCCACCGCCGCGCGTCGGCCTGCTACGCTCTCCCCAGCCCGCCACCTGCTCCTCGACCACGAGAAGTCAGGGAGTATATTTGGCGAGAGCAATGACAGATCAATGGCAGACGCGTTACCAGTCCGATCATCTACACGAGTCGCACTTCCATCTTTCAGAAGACAGAGGTTTGTCTGTAATAAAATGTTTACTATCTGCTCCCCACGTACACTTGACCTCTCACTTCCCCATTAATGATGAGGGGAGTTAAAATCACCAACAACTAGCCTGTTGCCCGGCTAATTATATATGTAATGTCATTATCAACAATGGGGATATTGGGAGGCAAGTAGAGAGAACAGATAGCCAGATAAGTGTCGTTGAATCTCACCCTGCACGCGACCGCTTCCAGAGGTGTATTCAACGTCACTTCTGTTTGTGTCAAGTGTTTTATGTATGTATATGGCGACGCCGTGTCCCTTATATCTTCTATACGGGTGGTAGTGTTTTAGCACTGCAGGATCAGGCTGATCCTGCAGTCGTCTCGTCTTCTGTAGACAAATAACGGCCTGTGTATGTTCACTAAAGGTGACAAATATGGATCTTTATTCCGAATACTTCTGCAGTTCCACTGTAACACCTTGAACATTATGGCTTAAGAGTTGTGGTGGCGGCCGTTTTTCTTAGTCCTTTTGCGCTCAGAGGCGCTGCCGGGGGACCTCTCCCGGCCCTTACTAGTAGTGGCATCCAGCCCTTACTGTTGAAGCGTAGGAGACGTTTGAAGCAGGCGCGGCCTGCGTCTGGTTCACTCGCATCCTTGCTTCATAGTACGAAATCCCTTCAGTAGCTTTAACCGTGCAGACCTCTTTCTCCACTTTCCACGCGAGGCAATCGCCTGTTAAAAGTGGAGTGAGCACCCTCACAATTACGGCACTTCTCTACCAAGGATGTGCACTGGTCCACCGAGTGGCCCTCTCCTGCGTATCTACCGCAGTAAGTATGAGAAGATCGAAAAGCGTTGCCATGGTGACCATAAAGCTGGCACTTGAAACAACGGAGGGGATTCGGGATGTAGGGACGAATGGGAACGGACTCGTACCCTACATGAACCCTCTCTGGCAACTTAGCAACACTGAAGGTGAGAATGACTGAACTGAAGCTGTGCTCCTCCTGGTACCGTCAACCATTTTAGTAATTTTTCGAGCTTTAATGACATCCTGGTCAGCCATGCAATCGACGATCTCGGTCGGTTCCATATCCACAAAATCGCGGTGGGAAGCGACTCCCGGACACGAGTTCATGAACACTGGAATCAAAGCCTCGATCTCGATGTCGTGAGTGAACCGGAGCTTCAACAGTGATTTGACCTGATTTACGTTAAGTGCCTGAACTAGTAAATCACCACTGGCAAGTTTCTTCACATTAACGACATTTCCAATGTTAGAGTCAATGACCTTTATTATAAAAGAATTGACAGTAGAAAAGCGGGTGTTTGTCTTAGAGTGGAGAGTCACATAAGTCGCTTTGGAGGGGTCAATAGACAGGCTGGCAGTCGAGGCTCGTCGATCAGTGTCCTCCCTCCCCCTTACGGGGAGAGGGTAGGAAGGTCCGTCAGGCATGGAGGGGGGTACATCCCCTTCCTACAAGAGGAGAGCGGGACGCAAGTGGGAGGAGGTCAAGGAAGAGTTACCTGATGTCAGATTGTGCTGCCAAACCACTCTAGGGGGGCCGTACGGTGTTAATTCACCCCAAAAGCACGCTCACTGAGGCGGATCCCCCGTAGGTGCGAGAGGAAAGACAATCTGACAACCTGGCAACAGACACTTACTGTTGCCGCTCAGGTGAGGACAGTGAAAGGCAAAGCTAAAAACACGGGACAAAGGGATTCCTAACTTTACTTAACTGATGGGCGTACAAAAAATCCACACGGAGGTGGCAGGAGGACCAGAGCGATATATATATATATATATATATATATATATATATATATATATATATATATATATATATATATATATATATATATATATATATATATATATATATATATATATATATATATATATATATATATATATATATATATATATATATATATATATATATATATATATATATATATATATATATATATATATATATATATATATATATATATATATATATATATATATATATATATATATATATATATATATATATATATATATATATATATATATATATATATATATATATATATATATATATATATATATATATATATATATATATAT
>NC_059297.1:7176910-7184410 GCF_017591435.1 Portunus trituberculatus | reverse complement strand
TTCTTCTTCTTCTTCTTCTTCTTCTTCTTCTTCTTCTTCTTCTTCTTCTTCTTCTTCTTCTTCTTCTTCTTCTTCTTCTTCTTCTTCTTCTTCTTCTTCTTGTTGTTGTTCTTGTTGTTCTTGTTCTTGTTGTTCTTGTTGTTCTTGTTGTTCTTGTTGTTCTTGTTGTTCTTCTTGTTCTTCTTATTATTGTTATATATATATTTTTATTCTTATTCTTGTTCTTATTATTATCATTATCATTATTATTTTTATTATTATTATTATCATTATTATTATTATTATTTTTATTATTATTATTATTATTATTATTATTATTATTATTGTTATTATTATTACCATTTTATTATCATTATTACTATTATTATTATTATTATTATTATTATTATTATTATTATTATTATTATTATTATTATTATTATTATTATTATTGTTATTATTATTATTACTATTATTATTATTCTTATTATTATCATTACCACTCTATGCTCTTCTACACCTCCTTGTGACAAATGTTCAGACATTCAGACAAGTTGGAGATGGTTTTCTCCAGTGAAGACAGTGATAATGAAATGTTTCGAGACTCACTGCAAAAATATGAAAAATAGTAACAGTAATACATATAGAGAAATGTAGCTCTGTATTGCTGTATGTACGAGCTTCTATAAGCACGATTTAATTATTGGTATTACTTTTCTAGCTAATGGTACGCACATATTATTTATACATAGACAGAAACAAATGAACAGTGAATAGTAGACAATGCGACATGCACTTCAACTCTCGGGGCAATCATTCTAATCTGACAGAAAAGTAAGGGGGTGTGGATGAATACAGGAGTGTTTCTATTGCGCTGGAGAGGTTGTTGGGTTAAGTGCAAAGGATGGTGCAGGGGTGAAGCGCTGAGTGTGGGAAGGCGACGCGATGGAGCAGACAAATAAAAGAATAGCTCCGTACATATCCAGCGCATTCGGAGCAGCTTTCCTTGGTCATTGGGATGCTGCTGGTGCCACAGGTGTCAGGCAAGATTACCGATTAGGGGAGATTATTACTTGGTTCATTGATCGGCGCTGGTTTCTCTCTCTCTCTCTCTCTCTCTCTCTCTCTCTCTCTCTCTCTCTCTCTCTCTCTCTCTCTCACTCTGCACACACACACACACACACACACACACACACACACACACACACACACACACACGTACATTCTAGACAATGTGTGCTTCAGTGTTGAGCTACGGACGTGATTACTTCCCCATCATAGGCGAGGTCCGGGTATCCACAGTGTAACACTCAGTAGGAATCGTGGTTCGAGAGGCGGTAAGAGTATGATGCGTGTACAGTCTCTCCTCCCTCCTCATGTCTAACAAACAAAATGGATGAGTTGATTGTGGAAGTGAGATCAACCCGTGTGGACATTGTGGCGATCACTGAGGCATGCCAAATAATACCTGAGATGTGTAGGGTGCAAGATTTCCAGCTCTTCCACCATCTCAGGACCTGGCGCCGAGGGATTGGCGTGGCGATACCGGTCTACTTTCAGCCCCTCATACCTCCTTGTGGACGTCCCCTCCGGAGTGGAGGCTCTGTGGGTACGAGTGACACCGCCCCACGCGGCTCCCATAAAGCTGGTATCACAAGGGGCACTTTTAATGTGATATAATGTCATGCGACACCATTTTCGTTGAGATGTCGCAGAAGAAAGGAGATTTCCCTCGACGGGACGCCCATGGAAAACTCTCGCGGATTTCTTGCAATTAGGAGAAAGTCGTTGAAAGTCTGTAGTGAATATACTGTATTAGATATAATACTGTAGTATGTTTATAATTTAATTCGTGTTAGGTATCATAACTTGATTATGAAAATTTTTATCCCTGTTTGAATACCGAATTTAACTTTAAGTATGAGCATGGGACATTGATTTGATTTCGTTATTTGTTTACATTCTGCTTTCGTCTACCGAGGCAGTACTGTCTCCACTTACATGAGGAAGACAGGTGGAACACATACTGATTGACTTGGTTCGGGAACCAGCCACCAGTGTGAAACACCTTGCATCTCAAATATATTTCCTCATTTTTTAGGGATAGCTCCCTGAGCAACCTGCTATACTGGCTACTTTTTTCTCTTCTAGCAAACCATTTTCGTGTCCACATCTTCCTCTTTGCTGCTTTCCTCAAGTACAGTGATTCCCACTGCTAAAATAACTCGGTTAATGGTGATTTCGCTTCTTCTGCTGTGTTTGTTTTGTTGTCCCGCTGTCGCGCGTGCCGTTGTTGTTATCTTTCATGAGATGCCGTGTGCTATTATTTCCTGAGACGTCTCGTCAAACATGCTGTCACATGACGCGATTTCGCAGGTAAAGAGCGACCATGTGATACGGGCTTTATCTTCTGCGTCACTTACCATCCCTTCCCGTGTCGCCATGGCGCAAGTGCTCACTCAGCACATTATTAGTACCGCTTATCCTCTGAGAGTGATGTATCCTGTCGCTAAGCTGGCCGTATGTGGGGATTTTAATCACCTTGATATCATCGACACATCAGCTGAACCTCACCTAGGTGCTGGGCTTTCCCACTCATCAGCAAACAACCCTCGATCTTATCATGACTGACCTGAGCCACCAGTACTCGCCCCTCAAGCCCCTGCCACCCATGGGACGCAGCACCCACCTCTCCATCCTGTGGACCCCTACCCCTACCACCTCGCGCCATCGGTCAGCGGTCACCAAGACCCACCGCCCATATGCCTGACTCAGCCTTGAGAGAGCTTGGACAATGGATGAAGCATCACCCATGGACCGAGGTGCTGGATGTGGAGGACGTCCACACCAAATCACACAACTACGTCACCAGCACCACAGAAGCCTTCCACCGCTACTTCCCAGCAAAGAGCATCACAGAGCACTCATCTGATGCCCCGTGGATGAAGCCCCGCATGAAAAGACTCATATGTTGGCGGAAATGGGCGTTCCACTCTTGTCCAGTCCAATACCGGAAAGTAAGAATTAAGTGGTACGGAAGATCAAGATCGCAAAGGCAAGTTATTACCCAGATGAAATTCACCAGCTTTAAAGCTGTACATTATCAGGGTTCCATGTCCTCTTTCCAACAGTTTACATGTGGAGTCCTCCAGAGCACCAAGATGGGTCCACTGTGCTTTCTTTTGCTGGTAAATAGCGCTCTCACCAACATCCCTCATCGCTGGAAGTACGTGGACGACTGCACTATGGGTGTGCCAATCAACAATAAAGACTCGGACTACTCGGTACTCCAAGCAACACTGGAGAAGCTACAAGTATGGACTGAAGAGAGCAGCATGACAATCAACCACAGCAAAACTGTGGTTATGAAAATCTGTACATCCTCCGACACAGTGAGGCCAGCCGCGAACAGACTCTACATGCTGCGCAGACTCAAGTCTTTGAGGACACCGGCAGACGAGTTGAGGGGCGTATATCTCATCTTCATCTTCCGCAAACTCATGTATGCCTTCCCAGCCTGGTCCTCCTCACTTAACTCCACTCAACAACAGCAGCTGGAAAACGAGCAAAAGAGGACGTGCAGGGCAGGGTCATCCTCGGCCCTGCCCACACCAACTACGACAACGCCCTGACCACACTGAATATGCCCAAGCTGTCTGCCAGACACTGAGAGGCCCTGGAAAACCTGGGGAAGGGGCTGCTACGTCATCTGCTCCACCCTGATGCACCTCGCCTGTTCCGTGAAACAAGACACCACAAAAGGATTAGGGGCACATTAATTAGGATGGTGTATTGTTTTAAACCTCTACACCATCCCTTCCATGCATGTTTTCAGTGTGTAGCTATTCATTATCATTAATATTATTATTATTATTATTATTATTATTATTATTATTATTATTATTATTATTATTATTATTATTATTATTACTATTATTATTTCAATTATTATTATCATTATTATTATTATTATTATTATTATTATTATTATTATTATTATTATTATTATTATTACTATTATTATTATTATTAATATTATTATTATTTCTATTATTATTATTATTATTATTATTATTATTATTATTATTATTATTATTATTATTAGTAGTAGTAGTAGTAATAGTAGTAGTACTGTTATTATTATTATTGTTATTATTATCATTACACACACACACACACACACACACACCCAGTAGCTCAGTGGTTAGAGCACTGGCTTCACAAGCCAGAGTACCGGGGTTCGATTCCCCGGCCGGGTGGAGATATTTGGGTGTGTCTCCTTTCACGTGTAGCCCCTGGTCACCTAGCAGTGAGTAGGTACGGGATGTAAATCGAGGAGTTGTGACCTTGTTGTCCTGGTGTGTGGTGTGTGCCTGGTCTCAGGCCTATCCGAAGATCGGAAATAATGAGCTCTGAGCTCGTTCCGTATGGTAACGTCTGGCTATCTCGTCAGAGACTGCAGCAGATCAAACAGTGAAGTGAAACACACACACACACACACACACACACACACACACACACACACACCGCGTAGTGTAGTGGTTAGCACACTCGGCTCACAAACGAGAAGGCTCGGGTTCGATTCCCGGGTGCTGCGAGGCAAATGGACAAGCCTCTTAATGTGTAGCCCATGTTCACCTTTTTTTTTTTTTCATGTAAGAAGGAGAACTACCAAGGGCAAACAAATGAATATTAGAAAAAAGAGGCCCACTGAATTGTAGTATCCTTAAAAGAATAAGAAAATTAATAAAAATTCAGGGACAAATATCTCGACTACTCTCTCTTAAAAGAAGTTAAGTCGTAGGAAGATGGAAATACAGAAGCAGGTACGGAGATCCAGAGTTTACCAGTGAAAGGTATGAATGATTGAGAATACTGGTTAACTCTTGCATTAAAGGGTTGGATAGAATAGGGGTGAGAGGAAGAAGAAAGCCTTGTGCAGCGAGCCCGCAGGAGGAATGGAGGCATGCAGTTAGCAAGATCAATAAAGCAGTTAGCATGAAAATAGCGATAAAAGATAGAAAGCGATGCACCATTTCGGCGGTGAGAAAGAGGCTGAAAACAGTCAGTCAGGGGAGAAGAGTGGATGAGACGAAAAGTTTTTGATTCCACCCTATCTAATAAAGCTGTATGAGTGGAAACCCTCCAAACATGGACGGATAAGGCCCTTGTACAGCGTTAGCAGTTGGAGGGGCGAGAAAATCTGGTGGAGACGCCGCAGAAAACCATAACTTCATAGAAGCTGTTTTACTGTTTTAGCGAGAGATGAGACGTGAAGTTTCCAGCTAAGATTATGAGTAGAGGACAGAAAGAGAATATTTAGTGTGGAAGAGGGAGACAGTTGAGTTTCATTGAAGAAGAGGGGATAGTTGTCTGGATGGTTGGTTTGTGTTGATAGATGGAGGAATTGAGTTTTTGAGGCATTGAAGACTACTAAGTTTTCTCTGCCCCGATCAGAAATCTTAGAAAGATCAGAAGTCAGGCGTTCTGTGGCGTCCCTGCGTGATCTGTTGACTTTCTGAAGCGTTGAACGTCTCTGGAAGGACGTGTTATCATCAGTGTAGAAGTGGATAGGACAAGAAGTTTGGTTAAAAAGGTCATTAATGTATAATAGAAAGAGAATGGGTTATAGGACAGAACCCTGAGGAACACCACTGTTAATAGATTTAGGAGAAGAACAGTGGCCGTCTACCACAGCAGCAATAGAACGGTCGGAAAGGAAACTTGAGATAAAGTTGCAGATAAAAGGATAGAAACCGTAGGAGGGCAGTTTGAAATCAAAGCTTTGTGCCAGACTCTATCAAAAGCTTTTGATATGTCTAACGACAACAAAAGTTTCACCGAAATCTCTAAAGAGGATGACCAAGACTCAGTAAGGAAAGCCAGAAGATCACCAGTAGAGCGACCTTGACGGAAGCCATACTGGCGATCAGATAGAAGATTGTGAAGTGACAGATGTTTGAGAATCTTCCTATTCAGGATAGATTCAAAAACTTTAGACAAGCAAGAGATTAAAGCTATAGGACGGTAGTTTGAGGGGTTAGAACGGTCACCCTTTTTAGGAACAGGCTGAATGTAGGCAAACTTCCAGCAAGAAGGAAAGGTAGAAGTCGATAGACAAAGTTGAAAGAGTTTGGCCAGGCAAGGTGCAAGCACGGAAGCACAGTTTTTGAGAACAATAGGAGGGACCCCATCAGGTCCATAAGCCTTCCGAGGGTTTAGGCCAGAGGGCATGGAAAACATCATTACGAAGAATTTTGATTGTAGACATGAAATAGTCAGAGGGAGGAGGAGAGGAAGGGTCATGCCCAGATTCATCCAAGGTGGAGTTGTGAGCAAAGGTTTGAGAGAAGACTTCAGCTTTAGAAACAGATGAGATGGCAGTGGTGCCATCAGGATGAAATAAAGGAGGAAAGATGAAGAAGTAAAGTTATTGACGATGGTTTTGACAAGATGGCAGAAGTCACGAGGAGAGTTAGAATTTGACATTTTCTACTTATGAAAGAGTGTTTGACAAATTGAAGAACAGGCTTGGCATGATTCCGGGTAAAAATATAAAGTGCATGAGATTCAAGAGGTGGAAGGCTCAAGTACCTTTTATGGGCAACCTCTCTATCATGTATAGCACGAGAACAGGGTGTGTTAAACAAAGGTTTAGAAGGTTTAGGTTGAGAAAAAGAATGAAGAATGTACGCGTCCATGCCAGATACTATCACCTCTGTTATGCGTTCAGCACAAAGAAATGAGTCTCTGACACAGAAACAGTAATTATTCCAGGTGGAATTAGCATACTACCTCCTCAGGTCCCCCCAACTGGCAGAGGCAAAACGCCAGAAGCACCTCCGTTTTGGGGGATCCTGTGGAGGAATTGGAGAAACAGGACAAGATACAGAAATGAGATTGTGATCGGAGAAGCCCAACCAAAGCTGGTGGTGAACATTGAAATCTCCAAGGATGGAGATCTCCGTGAAAGGGTAAAGGGACAAAATGAGCTCCACTTTGGAAGTTAAATAGTCAAAAATTTTACTATAGTCAGAGGAGTTAGGGAGAAATAGATAGCACAGATAAATTTAATTCGAGAGTACCTGTTGAGTCTAAGCCAAATGGTAGAAAACTTGGAGGACTGAAGAGCGTGGGCACGAGAGCAAGTTAGGTCGTTGCGCACATCGACGCAACATCTAGCTTTAGAACGAAAATGAGAATAGAGAAAGTAGGAGGAAGCAGAGAAGGGCCTACTGTCAGTTGCCTCAGACAGACGGTGAGGAAATGAAAATGAGCTTTAGTAGGAGAGAGATGGTATTCCACAAATTGAAAATTACATCTAATAATCTAAGACTGCGAATGTTGCAGAAGTTAATGTAGAAAAAGTTGAGGGAGGTGTCAAGACATTTTTGGTCGCTAACGAGATGACAGTCCAACCTGGGGACATATCTGGTCCCCTCCCCAGAAGGGGACTCCGAAGCTGGATTTGGAGTCGCCATTATCTAAATTTTGAATTTTAAGTGAAGTGTGTGTGTGTGG
>NC_059297.1:7164410-7171910 GCF_017591435.1 Portunus trituberculatus | reverse complement strand
CTTCTTCCCTCTTGCTCTTGCTGGCCTTCTCATGCAATCTATTACTCTCCCCTCTCTCTCTCTCTCTCTCTCTCTCTCTCTCTCTCTGATTCTTATTTCATTATCTTCTCTATTTATTTTCTCTCTTTGTATTTCTTTTATTTTTTTCGTAAGGTATCGAGTAATCTTATCTTTCTTATCGACAATGTTATTTTCCCTTGCATCATTTTTTTTTTCGGTTTTCTCTATTACTTATCCTTATTCCTCCCTCGCTTGGTTTCCTTACTTTATGTTTATTGTCTCATTCCCTCTTGCACCATATCATCTCTTATCTCTCTCTCTCTCTCTCTCTCTCTCTCTCTCTCTCTCTCTCTCTCTCTCTCTCTCTCTCTCATATATATATATATATATATATATATATATATATATATATATATATATATATATATATATATATATATATATATATATATATATATATATATATATATATATATATATATATATATATTTTTTAATCTCTGATGTAGGATCGGATGTCGAGTCAGGGGAGATAGCTTTTGCAACGGCTCTCCTGACGTTTTCTTATTTTGGTTTGATGGTCGACTTTCATCTATTTACCCTTTTCTTTCACTGTCAACTTTTAATTATTTTCTCCTTTTCTTTCACTGTCAACATTTCTTATTTTTCCTTTCCTTTCACTGTCAACTATTTCTTATTTTTCCTTTCTTATCTATTTTATTCTTTTCTTTTCTTTCACTATGAACTTTTATCTATTTTCTTCTTTCCTTTCACAATTCAACTTGTTCTAGTTTCTTTTCTCTTATTTTCCAAATGTCATATAATGTTTCTTTTGTAAAAGAATTTTGAATGTCTCTTTTGTTTCCTAATTCAAATAGCACATTTTTTTTTAATCATTAGTTCCTTATCTTGTTGAAATGGTTCCTGCAGTTTTCCTATTCTCTCTCTATTTTCTCTGTATCCTTCACAGTACAAGAGGAAGTGTTCCAAGTTCTCCCTCTCCCCACCACACACTAAACATTCTGTGTCTTCTTGGTCATGCAAGGGGAGGCTGTTTGTTCTTGCCTAGAGGAGGATAGTTAAGGCAAGTCTGTTGTCATACAGATGGTCAGCCTTTCTTATTTCCTTCCTGTACTGCCTGTATACCTGTAGACTTGTCTTCTGTGCCGTTCCCTTCTCTTTTTTTTGTCCCACTCCCGAAAACTCTCTTCCAGTTCTCTTCTTTTCCTCCTTACTACCTGATGTATACTGATCCCTATTTGCTCAAGAATTTTCAAGCATCTGCTCTACATATTATAGTGTTCTTCATAATTTTCTTTGTCTTGTCTTTGTTGTTCTCCTTCTTCACTTTCACTTCTTCTTCTTCTTTTTCTTTTTCTTTTTTTCTTTCTTCCACCCTTGTCTTGTATCTCTCTCTCTCTCTCTCTCTCTCTCTCTCTCTCTCTCTCTCTCTCTCTCTCTCTAATTTTTTCTCCTGTAATATACTTTCCCTTCTGAAACATCCCCGACCCTAACTCCCTTTCTTCCCCCCTTTTCCCCCTTCCCCTGTCCCTCTTTCCTCATGCGGTTCCCCCCTTTACAATCACCTTGAGAAACAGGCGGCTATTACCATAAGGGGCAGGGAATATTGAGTCCAGGAAGCAAATTGGACGATCTGTAGGGAAATGGTTCCAATCAGCATTAATGTGACAAGGCATAATATCTTTCGTCATAACTGAGTAGCCAATCATCTCTCACTCCACATGGTGACGTAGACTGGCCCAGGAGGAGGTGGAGGAGGAGGAGGAGGAGGAGAAGGAGAGTGCTTACCGCCAGATGCTGCCTCCGCCTTCCATTGGACTATTCCTTCCCTTCTCTTCCCTTAACTCCCGTCTCCACTTCCTCTTTCTCCTTCTCCTGCCTTCCTTGCTTCATAGACCATATTCTGAAACAGAAACACCTCTGGCCTCACGTCGGCTGCATTCAATAGATTTCTGCCTTTTTATTTATCTATTGTGTGTGTGTGTGTGTGTGTGTGTGTGTGTGGTTTTAGTGAAATATTAACATGATTTCTACGTTATGAAAAGGAAAGACACTCTTAAGAACTCGGTCAGTCATCTCTGTGGCCATTGAAAATAGTAATAGTGAGAAAGTAGAACATTTTGGAATATGGGCTCATGTGTGACGTGGCGTACAGACACTATATAGTTACAGTACTCCCGGCCTAAGGTGGTGCAACATGCGGACTCAAGATACGCTCTGGATGGTCACCACGTGCCGCGTCGTTCCCTTGCCAGCGTTAGTAACAGGGGAGATAAGGGTTCTACTTATTATGCTGGGAGAGAGAGAGAGAGAGAGAGAGAGAGAGAGAGAGAGAGAGAGAGAGAGAGACTTGCAGGTATATTCTTAATACGTCACCACTTCTGATCCCAATTGCTTTTTAATAGTTTTTTGTGGTGTCTCTTTAAGTTTTATGGGTGCAACAAATATTCTTCATGATTAATGACAAGAAACATTTACCCGACTGGTTATCTTAGCAGCCTTTGAAGAAAGATTTTGCGAGAGCCTGACTTATCTCAGAATACATACTGTATTACAGAGATAGATAGATAGATAGATAGATAGATAGATAGAGAGAGAGAGAGAGAGAGAGAGAGAGAGAGAGAGAGAGAGAGAGAGAGAGAGAGAGTAGTGGCCGTTAGTAACTGGAGTCACGACACAAAGACAGCCGCGTTTTGGTATCAGTGTTCGTTCATTATCCTTTTTTGCCACGCTAATACTCTAATCTCTGTGTCTTCCATGACCGCCACTGCCTATCTCCTGTTTAAATCCCCCGTCATTTACACCGCCCTTGTGTGTGGCTTGTACGAACGAAAAGGGAAGAAGGAGAAGGGAGGGAGTGGAAGTCGAGAAGAGATGAGTAGAAAGGAAAGACGTCAATGGAGGGGAAGAAATGCGAAAGGACAGAAAGATGGGAGGATAACGTTGCAAAGGCAGAGAGATAAGAGAAAAGGGATAACTGCGTAACGGAGGGAATACGAGGTAGGCATATATTGTACTTAGTAAAGAGGAGGGAGAGGACAGTGGTAGGGTCGGAAAAGTGGGGTAGAGAGAGAGAGAGAGAGAGAGAGAGAGAGAGAGAGAGAGAGAGAGAGAGAGATGTAGGGAGGTGAGGGAGGAGAGTAGGGATCGTGGAATAAGGAGTGAGGAGCATAGAACAAGAGCAGGTCTGTGTTGTGTTGAGTGTGAGGTCAGGAAGGGAGTTGGCGGCGGGAGAGTAGTTGGGGTGGGGAAGGTGGATGTTCTTGGGGGAATGGAGCACACACGCCCACGGCCTCTCAAATGTTTACGAAGCGCTCAGCAAAGCCGGCGGAGATAACACCACGACAGGCTTCTGCCGTGCCGTGTTGGGGTGGCGGGGCGCTATGTGATGGTTCATGTCTCCTGTTGGGCTAGAAATGTCACTCATCGCTGTTATCATCATCGTCACTATTTTGTGTCACTGTATCGTTGCCACCCATTTACCACTGTGTTCTTTACTGTGTCTTTTCTTCAACCAGAGAACGTTAGAAATGCCGCTCTTCCTTGTCATCGTCTTGGTCTTCGTCTCCATCTGTATCCTGTGTCGCTGTGTCATTGTCTTCCCCAGTGTCCTCTTTCGTGTTCTATATTTCGTCCGGAGGTGTGGAGTGCTTGCGTCAGTCCTTGCCCTAGTCGCCGTCCATTTCACCCGAGCTCGTCTTGTCTCTTAGGTGGGTCCGTGTTTCGTGGTGGTTATTTCTGATCTCATGTTTTTGTCTCTCCTTTTCACTCATGCCCTCCTTTTTTCCCTTTGTGTTCTTTTCGTTACACTGGTCTTCTTCCTCACAGTTTTCTCCTCTCCTTTTCCTCTTTACTGTCTCCATCTCTTCGTCTCCTAACAACCTTTCTCCTCCTCCCTCCTCCTCCTCTCCTCTTCTTCCTTTCCCTCCCCTCATCTATCACCCTCGCAGCAGGGGAGGAGTGGGGAGTAAGGAGTTACATCGTGGAAGAGAAAGGTCGGAAGAAAAGAGTGTAAAGGAGGGGAAGGGAATCGATTAGAGATAATGAAAGAAATAAAACTAAAAATGGCTTACAAGAGAGAGAGAGAGAGAGAGAGAGAGAGAGAGAGAGAGAGAGAGAGAGAGAGAGAGAGAGAGAGAGATTCAGGAATAGACAACAGATTGGGTTAATGAGTAGGTGAGTGAGGGGAAAGTTTTGATGATGGAAAGAAATGAGGGGAATCTGATACAAAGGTGGACTGAGAAGACTCTCGGCCAAAACCCTTGAAGCATTGGGGGATCTAAACACTGATGATATTTGACGGCGGGTGAAAGAATGTGGGCCGAATAAGAATCGCAGGAGGAAGAAGAGTGTGAATGTGAAGAGTGCCAAATAGGAGTGAGCGAAGGTCACTTCAAAGTGCAGGTGTGTGGTCTGGTGAGTGTGTATATTTTCTGTTTAATGTCACATACATTTCAGGAGCGGTGTCGTCTAGTGATAAGGATCAGATCCACTTGAACGAACCATGGCATTTTCAGGGATTCTCAACATTTCTCGTTAAGAGCCTCCTTAGTTATATAGCTATCTATCCGAACCCCAAATAATCTGACATCGAACACAATTTTAATTTAGTGACTGACACTAACTCAATATGCAATGGTACTTCAAAGGATACTATTAGATCAGCCATCTAATATCATCTACCCGAACGCCTAGAAAAACTGACATCGAACAGAATGTTGATTTAGTGACTAACACTAATTATATATTCAATGGTAATGCAAAAGATGTTATTAGATCAGCCATCTAAGTACCCATGGAAATCCTCTTGTGAACCCCAGGTTGACAACAGCTGATCTAATGGGACTGGTCGTCATGAAGCGCATAAGTTGCCAGGTAAAAACATACATGACAACTTGCTTGCGTTTAAACGTTACCACTCAACAGCTGCAGGTAGCAACAAACGAACGCCTCTCTGCGCTGACAATTTTACAACGTAAACGAAACCTTGAGAAAACAAGTATTGGAGTATCGGAGCAAACGAGTATTGGAGCAGAAGAGGTGCCGTGCCGTGCCGCCTTCCTTTCACTTGGCCAGAGGTCAAGGCTGGACGGTGGCCTCCGTCAGCCGCTGACTTTACCCCCATTGCTGTTTCACGTTTTTCCCCGGCACGCACCACGCTGACAGCAGCAATTCATCTCAGTTAGTGAGCAGAGGGTCAACGCACATGTTGCATTCATGAGAAAATCCCGACTAAGCAGTTTCTGGCACGTAGAAACACAAACAAACAAACAAAAAACGTTGCGTTGTAATTCTCGTTTCATATCGCAATTTTTCACTTTCAGTGTTAAAAATATCTATGTATATGTACATACACTAAAGGAAAGAATGCAGTGTGTGCGTGTTCTCGTCATTAAATCAATTTTGCATTGCAAGTATTTTATTTTGTTTTAAGAATTCCCTTTAAATGCTCGGGATTGTCATTCCAGATACTTTCATTAAGGATGACCACATAAGCAGCTAGTCTGTATTCATTGAGCTTCCATATACATGCAAAAAAAAAAAAAAAAAAAAAAAAAATATATATATATATATATATATATATATATATATATATATATATATATATATATATATATATATATATATATATATATATATATATATATATATATATATATATATATATATATATATATATATATATATATGAGAGATAAATAGGTAAATAGATATAATATTTGTGGCTGTTTATTTTTCCTTCTTTTTCCCTCTTACAATCCGCGACATGGGTTTAGAACAAAAATTCGCCTTGGAAACGAAAGCTTGCCGGGAATGAATGGTGGACACAACTGAGTTCCAGGAAGCACCTGGAGGACCAGTTTAGACTCGCAGAGAAGCGGAAGTAAAGGGTTTTCTGGACTCGAGTGCAGAGTGGAGGACAGGCGTGGTGAGGGAAAGAGAAATTCGTAGGGGAATGGAACTGAGGAGGGGAAAGATGAACGGGAAAATGAGAAGAGGAAAGAAGAAGACGAGAGTTAAAAAAGACAGGATTGGAGAGGGGAAAGGGGACGGGGGGGGAAAGGAAAGATGGTAGAACAAAGTGAAAGGAGGTAGGAAGGAAAGAAATAGATGAGAAAATGCTAGGAAGTGTAACCTCCAGGGACAGGCCACAAAGGAACAAGAGGTGGAGGAAAGGAGGGAAGGGAGGACAGAAGCAGAGGTATGGTCACGGTGAAGGGGATAGAGGAGAGAGACAGGTCGAGGGATAGAGATATCAATAGTAGAGGCGACGAAACTCAACCAAGGAGAATGAAAAAATGTGATGAGGGAAACGAGAGAGGAGCGAGGGAAACGAAGCCTAAATGCAAAAGAAAATGGTAAAAAAAATTCCAGAAAGCACATATTACGTGAACGAGAGAGAGAGAGAGAGAGAGAGAGAGAGAGAGAGAGAGAGAGAGAGAGAGAGAGAGAGAGAGAGAGAGTAGAAGAATGAGAGAAAAAAATGTATGTGGATGACAGATAATAAGAGAAACAGGAAATGAAGCTGGGGACTAAAAGAAATATAAGAGAAAAGAAATGGAAGGATGGAAGGAAGGAAGGAAGGAAGGATAAGATAAGATAAGATAAGATAACTTTATTATCAAATTGTAACATAGTAGTATACAAAATGAAATTCTTTGTGGTACTGAGCTCATAGTAACAATAAAAAATCATAAGAATCAGATTGTAAATGATTGATATAAAAAAGAAAATAGTACATTAGAGTTAGTACTGTATAGTATAATCGCCAACAAGCTGAGTACACTTGCATGTCCAAACACATGAATGAATGCATAAACATACTATTACTGTTTTACACATACATACAAATACACTTAATTCATACATACATACACCTATATAATTATACAAATATAACTCTGTAATGAGATAGATTAAGCAGAAATTGTGAATACTTAAAAAAGTTCTTGACATAAGGGTGAATCATTACATGTTTCATGGATTTGCATTGTTAAAAAGTAAAATACTCATAGGAACGAAGGACTTCTTGTACCTGTTTGTACGTTGTGGGAGTGCTAACCTTCTTCCAGACCTTAAAACTTATAGCAACTGTGTAGTGGGTGGGTGTCATCCTGCATGATCTTGTTAGCCTGTTTTAAAACACCTTCTTGATATAAATTTTCCAGTGGTTCAGTATCTGCCCCAAGTTTCCTTGACTTTTTAACAATTCTATTAAGCCTATTTTTGTCTTTGTTTCTTAGTTTCTCATACCATGTGGTCAGTGAAAAGTTGATTACTGATTCGATTATTGACTTATAAAAGAGAGAAATGATCTTCCTATCAATATGTAAGTTATTTAGCAATCTCATGAAGTGAAGACGTTGATTGCATTTCTTGAACACCAGGTCAGTGTTTTCCTTTCCTTTAAGCTGATTATCAATCACATATCCCAAGTACTTGAAATTATCTACTCTCTCAACAATTTCCTCATTTATG
>NC_059297.1:7129410-7159410 GCF_017591435.1 Portunus trituberculatus | reverse complement strand
GTCGATAAAAGAATATTATTATATCAAGTATCTCATATGCGCAAATAGACTATGACATTCCTCAATTCATTGGTCCAATAGACAAGAACTTTTTTTTATCGTGCTTTTCCAAATTTTGATCCTTCACCCATGAGATGCTGACTGTCAATTTCTCATTTCCGTTATATAGGTGGTAATTGTGAGCTGAAATGAGAGAGAGAGAGAGAGAGAGAGAGAGAGAGAGAGAGAGAGAGAGAGAGAGAGAGAGAGAGAGAGAATGCATGGCAAGGTAAACAAACGCGCACCTTAACGGACAGCTAGTGCTTTGTACTTGTCTCTCCGCACCATTGACAAGCTTTCGTTGAATTGATCGCAAGATATAAAAGTTGTCACTGGAGAAAAGCTCATTTAAACAACCCATGAAGGAACTCGTTATATGTATACTAAATCCAGTGAGACCCATATCTATCTCATTGCATAAGCAAATAATTCTCTCCTTTGTCTCTATCTAGGCCTAGTCACCTTACCTTTGTTCTATGCCATCGTCTGATATCACAGGAAGTTCAGAGAAATTACACTTGTCCTTTTGCTCAGACAATATTCAAGGGAACAGATGACAGGTGATTTATTTTTAAGGTCGTGTATTTCTGGGTTTAAATGCACAATGATATTTCAAAGGTCGGAAATATGTGCGGCTACATCTGCTGTTAGGCCAAATAATACACAAAGAAACAGATTGCATGCGATTTTTAAAATGCGCGTGTTTCTGAATCTCGATGTGCAGTGATATCAAAGTTTGGAAATTTCTGGGATTACACTAAAAAATTACAATTATTTTTTCTGTTTTCCTTTGGTGTTTTAATACATCCAAACTATTGCTACTATCGTTTGTCCGGAGCAAGATAAAAGAAAATGAGCGAATAACGTTTCCAGATAATGGACTTCGTTGGAGTTTGCATGCTTCGGCAAAGTGTGGCGGTTCCAGGGAGGAAGTTGAGGAGATGAAGCCCCTCAAAAATTTGTATTTATGATTACATAGAATATACAGAATTGCATAAAAGGTAGTTCTGCTTATAACTTAAAAAGCACTCATGACTGCTAAGTTTTCAAAAAAATTCCCGTACCTCTCAGCTGATAAGGCTCGCTTCGCTCGCAGCGGCTATCCACTAATTCCAGGAGATACAGGAATTCAGGTTAGCTTCCTCTCCCAAATTTTGATCATGAATCCACCACTGGCCAAACGTCAGCTCGAGTTTTAAGATATCAGGTTCTAGTGGTTAAGGTATTCAATTGTATATGCTCTGCAGGTCTTCAAGTAGAAGAAGTTTTTAACTCTTAAAGTCTTTTAGTTCTCCAAATCTTCAGGCTCTGCAAATCGTCAAGCTCTCTATTTCTTCATGTTCTCCAACTTTAAAGTTCCTTATTTATTCACTCTTTAACACTTTAGGATATTCGAATAACGAAGTTCTTTCAGTATTAAAGCTCTTCATATCTTTCGTATATTCAAGGTTATCATATCTACAAGTTTCTTAAATATTGAAGTTCTATGTTTTCATATTTCATTTTTTTTTCTAGCTCTTTGAATCATCAACTTTTTAAAGTTTTAGGGTGTTTGATTTTTCTTTTTTTTTGGGGGTCTCGAATCAACATTCGTCTCTACTAAAAATGTTAGAATTCTTGATCACTGTGTTACGGCGAAATATTTAGGAGCATCACTCAAGCCAAGTGTCAATACAACCTTCAAAATATCTTTCAGCTTTTCAAGACTTTAAGTGATTTCAAATTGTGTTTTGTTCCTTGAATTCTCCCTTATTGTGTATTTGCGTATGTATTGTTGTACTGATGGTGAAGCTTCGTATTGTCATTCGCACGATACCATCTTTAGCTGCATTGCTATCAAAGAATCAATATCGTGCCATGAATATTATCACATGTATATTTTGACTGAATAATAAATGTTACTTAGTATGAGGGGAATCTTCACCTTAACACTTTGGCAGACAACTGGTCGGCGAAGACTGTCACTTTGGTGTCAAAGAGTGTTGTTTTGAGAGTCTGACAGTCTTAGTGAGTAGCAAATGACAACCATTGTATTGCTATTACCTGTGCATTTACTTCAGTGATTCATCAAAAATTCGATTTGTCATTTGTTACCTGTTTCCTGTAAGGTTTTTATTGCATGCGTTATACAAAATAATAATCACTTAATGCCTTAAGGCACAACTCGAGTACATGTGTAGAGAGATGAGAAGGATTGAAGGGGTTGGAGGCCTACCTAGGAGGAGCAAAACTCGCTAGACCAAACTTTCACGTTAATATCTAGCAATATAAACCGATTTTGTGTATAAAGTATTTTCGACTTAGAATTACATGAATTATATACCTCAACTCACCCAACTTTTTTTTTTTTTTTTTTTTTTTTTGTGTGTGTGTGTGTGTGTGTGTGTGTGTGTGTGTGTGTGTGTGTGTGTGTATAGGGACGTAGTCACATCTATAAACTTAACAAATCTGGAATACTGCCACACGTTCACATAATTTGTCAAATCTCTCTCCTACAAGTAAACAAGTATTCTGCACATTTCCTACACAAACTTTCCTGCCTGTTTTTCGGATATTCGATGGTGACATATTTTCAACACGCATACGGCATATCGTCTAAACACGGGAATTGGTTCACTTACATATTCTACACTGTATAGGTGGTTTTGAATCCCTCCGTGACTCACCATACTTCTGACACCTGTGACCAGTTATTCATTTATCTATTCTTTTATATACCTTGTTATGGAACATCGAACCATCAAAATTTCGTTTACTTCCATAAGCAAGTCGATGTTTACTTTACTTCCATAGTCACGAGTCTGCCCTTGTAAGCCTTGTACATTTCTTTTGGGAAGGTGTCGATGTTTGTGCTGCAGGCAATGGCTTTTAATCTGCTGTGATAGGATTCTGCATCATTATTAGTTCCACAAGAATATTTGAAGATAAAGGGTCGCTCTGTAGTGACTTTTTGAATATAGTACTTTTGGGATTTACTAAATGAAAAGCTTAAAACTGTCCTGAATAGTGTTGCACTACAACAAATGAGTGATATGAAGTGACTGGAAGCTAGTTTTGACATAAGTTATTAAAAAGAAGAAGTTTGTTAGAAACACTGACTACAGGGAGCAGAGAGCAAACTTAGTATCGTTTAATACCTCAAAACTCAATTCCTTCATTTGTCAACACGATACCACTTACCTAACAACTATTCCCATCTTGTTCAATGACACCCAACTCTCCTCCTATCCTACACTTGGTATCCTCTATTTGTCCTTGACTCATAATCTTAACTGGAAATATCATATTTCATGTCTAGCTAAAACAGCTTCTGTAAAGTTAGGTGTCCTGAGTCGTCTCCGTCAGTTTTTCTCACTTCTACCCCAATTTCTAACTCAGTATGGGGGCCTTTACTTATGAGCGTGGGAGTTCCACTCATAAAGCTCCTCTACACATGATGGAATAAGAGGCTTTTTGTTTTATCATCATCGCCGTAATGGTGCATCTCTTGCTATCTTCTACCACTATTTTCATGGGGGGTTCCACTCATACAACTCTTTTTGATAAAGTGAAATCAATTTTTTTTCTTCGTCTTATCACTCCCTCTCAATACCTCTTCAGTCTCTTTCTTTCCGCCGTAACGTTGCACCTCTTGCTATTCTCTACCACAGTTTTCATAACAATTTGTTTTCTTATATTGCTTACTACATGCCTCCCTTCCTCCAACGGCCTATCTGCACGAAACTCTTCATTGTCTCATTCCCTATTCTCATTCCACCTCATTCATCCATCTCTCTGGTAAACACGTGAACTCCCTACCAGTTTCAATATTGCCACCTTTTTCTAACAAACCCTTTCAACAGGGAGGTTTGAAGACACTTATCCTTTGGCTTTGACTGATCCTTTCTTTTATTAAAAAAGCCCTATTATTATTATATTTTTTTTCCTTTGCCGGTGCACTTCTTACAGAAGCACACACACATAGACACACACACACACACACACACACACACACACACACACACACACACCCGGTAGCTCAGTGGTTAGAGCGCTGGCTTCACAAGCCAGAGGACCGGGGTTCGATTCCCCGGCCGGGTGGAGATATTTGGGTGTGTCTCCTTTCACGTGTAGCCCCTGTTCACCTAGCAGTGAGTAGGTACGGGATGTAAATCGAGGAGTTGTGACCTTGTTGTCCCGGTGTGTGGTGTGTGCCTGGTCTCAGGCCTATCCGAAGATCGGAAATAATGAGCTCTGAGCTCGTTCCGTAGGGTAACGTCTGGCTGTCTCGTCAGAGACTGCAGCAGATCAAACAGTGAATCACACACACACACACACACACACACACACACACACACACACACACACACACACACACATTTAGAAAAGCAAATTTTGAAAAGTTAAGAAATTTTTTTTGGTGAAATAGATTGGAGGAACATTATGAACGGAGGGACAGTACAGGGAAAATATGAAATATTCCTGAAGAAATATAACGAAGGAGTGAAGCTAAAAGGGAAAAAGATAAAGCCTGGAAGAAACTCAAAAAGCAGAGAAATGAAAACAATAGACAACAGTATAAGGATGCGAGAAATTAATATATTAGAGTAAGGAGAGAGGAAGAAAGAAACCTTGAGAAAGATGTGGTTAGAAAAAGTGATGATGAACCCAAGCTTTTTTACAAGAATATAAATGGTAAGATGAAAGATAATGAACCAATAGAAAAAAAAAATGAAAGGAGGGAAGACATACCAAACAGCAAAGGATATGAGTGAAATAATGAACGAGAGTTTCAAGACTGTTTTCACTGAAGAAGACTATTATACAGAACCAAATAGAACATTGCATTGTCAAGACTTGCAATACATAATAGTGCACAAAGAAGAAATTGGAAGACTACTAGAAAATTTGGATGATAGAAAAGCGATAGGACCGGATGGTATGTATGGCTAAGCACTAAAGGAATGTAAATATCAGTTGTTAGAACCAGTTTAGGAAATAGTCACAAGCTCGCTAAAAGAAGGGAGAGTACCACCGGAATGAAAGAGAGTTAACATAATCCCAATATTCAAAGGAGGAGAGTCAACTGAGCCGTTAAATTACAAACCGGTGTCACTTACAAGTGTTGTGGGGAAGATATGTGAAATTGTTATCAAAGAAAAATGGGTTAAATATCTAAAAGAAAAACAAGTTATATCGAACAGACAATTTGGGTTCAGGACAGGAAGGTTATGTGTGTCAAATGTATTAAGTTTCTACTCAAGAGTAGTGGAAGGACTGGAGAGCAGAGAAGGATGGGTGGACACTATGCACCTGGACATAAAGAAGGCTTTTGATAAGGTCCCTTATAATAGACTACTTTAGAAATTGGAAGACACAGGAGGACTGAAAGGAATTATATTAGATTGGATAAGAGATTACTTGACGGACAGAGAGAGGAGAACTGTGATCAGGGATACATACTCATCCTGGAGTAAAATATCAAGTGGAGTGCCACAGGGGTCAGTGTTAGCACCCATTATGTTCCAAGTATATGTAAACGACATGAAATATGGATTGACCAGCTATATTAATTTATTTGATGATGATGCAAAATTGTTAAGAATTAATAAGACTAGAGAAGACTGTTTGCTACTGCATGAAGATATAAACAAAATTTATGAGTTGAATAAGAAGAGGAAATTATAATTCAATGCCAAAAAATGCCATGTAATGGAATTAGGAAAGAATAAGAGAAGACCAGTATGGAAGTTTTGATGAGAGAGGAACAAGTAATGAAGACTAAAGAAGAAAAAGATCCGGGAGTGGTTATATAAGTAACTCTGAGCCCTGAAAAACACATAAGCAAAATATTTGGAACATATAAAATGTTGACTAACATTAGGGTGGCATTTCACTATCTGGACAAGGATATGATGAAAAAAGTTATTACAAGTATGATACGTCCACAGTTGGAATGTGTGTGTGTGTGTGTGTGTGTGTGTGTGTTTAGGATATATTCTTGGATATATATATATATATATATATATATATATATATATATATATATATATATATATATATATATATATATATATATAATAATATATCCTAAACACACACACACACACACACACACACACACACACACACACACACACACACACACAGCCAGTATTACGTGGGGTGAAGTATTCTAGGAAGGGAACATGGAATTCATCAAGCTAAAAGTGTCAGTACATGTCCCTGGTTTCCTCGTTTCCTTCTTGGATATATATATATATATATATATATATATATATATATATATATATATATATATATATATATATATATATATATATATATATATATATATATATATATATATATATATATTGAAGAGCGAAAATAGCCAAGGGCACAAAAAACTAAAAAAAGGCCCACATAAAAGTCTGAATGTGGAAAATGTATTTTTGAATATCCTTCATACACTGCCTCTTCCTGATCTTCTTTGCATGTCCTCTCGTCCTTCCATCTTCTTTTGCCACCAGCACCAGTTCTTGCTTTGCTATCTTTTCAATGCCATTTACTTTTTTTTTTACATTGTTATTAGGTCTTTTCCTTCTCTTCTATCTTGTAAAGTTGGCAGTCCCATTTCCTTCAACCTTTCTTCATATGTTAGGTCCTTTATTTCCAGCACCATGTTTGTAGGTATCTTCTGGATCCGTTCTAATTTTCTTATATCCTTTTTCAAGACTGCTGCACATTCCAACTGTGGACGTATCATATTGTAATAACTTTTTTCATCATATCCTTGTCCAGGTAGTGAAATGCCACCCTAATGTTAGTCAACATATCATATTGTAATAACTTTTTTCATCATATCCTTGTCCAGGTAGTGAAATGCCACCCTAATGTTAGTCAACATTTTATATGTTCCAAATATTTTGCTTATGTGTTTTTCAGGGCTCAGAGTTACTTATATAACCACTCCCGGATCTTTTTCTTCTTTAGTCTTCATTACTTGTTCCTCTCTCATCAAAACTTCCATACTGGTCTTCTCTTATCCTTTCCTAATTCCATTACATGGCATTTTTTGGCATTGAATTATAATTTCCTCTTCTTATTCAACTCATAAATTTTGTTTATATCTTCATGCAGTAGCAAACCTAGTAGGCAAACTGCTTTGCAACTCCCTAGAAGTCAGAACAGCAAGAATAAGATGAACACCCACAGAGGACCCCCTTTTTCTCATCAAGACCGAGGTACCTCAGAATAATGCTTTTCTCTCTAACGCTCTACACAAGCTATAGAAGTGACTGCTCGGACTCTGATTTAAAAGCAAACATTCAATACACAGAGGATATTTCGCAGGTAGTTTCATTATGGACGGTCAAGAAATATGCTCAATGCCTACACCAAGAGGAATATCACCTATTTGAAAAGAGGTGGATAATGAAAATGAACATGACTAAATTCACTGTTGTCCCTCTTGCCACCTTAACCGACGTCCCTCTCCTAGTTAAGAGTGAGTGAACCTGTGGACCTCTCCCCAGGTGGCTCCCCGTTTTGGCTACGGATAACCGCCAGAGAGTATAGGAGCATTGTTACAGCAAAAGTGGCACAAGCTCAGTCCACACTGGCCACACTACAGATTCAAGGACCTGTATGAAGTTATCAAGCTACACCTAATGAATACCTTGGTGATAACGGTACTCGCATACTCCTCGTCACCCACTCACGCCCTAAGCAGAAGAGCCATCAGACCTCTGCAGAAGCTGCAAAATGCTTTGCTGCTGTTTTCATACAACACTGACAGCCGCTCGTGCACATCATCAGAAAACCTCCATCCCCAAGCTTCCCTTTTGTCCTCAAGAAGAGCCTCCATACTATGGCCATAACAATATGGCAACGCTTTCAGGATGAGGAGAGGGATCAGTACCAAGAAATATAGATTGCACAAAGCGACACCAAACGGCCAGAAAATTTGGTTTCCCCTAGAGCCTCTAGATCAGGGGTTCTCAACCTGGAGTTCGCAAACCCCTAAGGGTTCACAATAAGATGTACTTAGATGGCAGATCTAGTAATATCCTTTGCACTATACCATTGCATTTTGAGTTGGTATCAGTCAGTAAATTAACATTCCAGAGGTACTTTGATGGCTGATTTAATACCTTTTGCAGTATAGCATTAGATATTGAGCTAGTGTCAGTCAAGTTAAAATTCATTAACAGACATTCCTTGATGATAAAAGCTCACCGGTCAGTCTGGTCACTTTGACAATAATTTGTATTTCTAATTCTGTTTGTATTCTTGCATCCCAAATTTTATGTATTTTCTGAAATAAACGGTTAAACTGTTTTTCACGGGAATTACTGGATAGAAGGTATTTCGGGTACCTTTTATTTCGAAACCAACCATTAGAGAACCTTTACCCCCAGTGTAAGCACTTCCTACACCCTGACCTTGATCAGGATTCCAACCGATGCGCTTGAGAACCGCCCCCAAAGAGCGCGTGGTTCCACTGTACCACGGCCGCTTTACACACACACACACACACACACACACACACACACACACATAGCAACCACATTAATTTCTTATCAAGTAAGTCATATGTTACATTACAGTTACAAGATACTAAGAAACGGTTTGTGTTTCAGTTAATAACGATTCATTAACTCGTGCAGGTTTGCATTAATTTGCTTTGTAAATTTCCCGCACTGGGGTTAGTTATCACGAGGCGGAACGTGCGTGCGTGATGGTTCCTCAGTCTACTGGTGGGAGGGTTAAACGTTAACATGGATAAGCGGCGTCATTATCCTGTACTAATAGTCTAGAAAATTTCTCCCTGAGACTTAAGCTATCATTTACCGTGAAATTCAGAGTTAAAAATATGCTGGTGTCTAGCCTTTGTTATCATGAGAAGGCTTTCCTGCCGGGCGAGCAGCTTACAGAGTTCTGAGCAAGAGGAATACGCTGCGTTTTGAACTTTTGTATTTCCTATAATGTATATTTACCTTCTGCCCTAATGCAAGCGTAAAAGGAATCAAGACATGCAATATTGATTTCTTTCTCCTATATCCTTTGCATTTGAACTCCCCACTTTGTTAGACTTGTGTGAAGGGAATGAGAAGGACTGGGACGGGATGAAGTAGGAGGCGATGATGAGGAGAAACAAGAGATATAGGTAGCGGATGTGCAGTAAACAAGTACCACTATTGATAACGACTGTCCATGTTGGTGTTCTTATGGAAAAGGGATGATGAGAACTGAGATGGAAGGTGAAAGAAGAGAGGAGAGAGATGACAGGATGGGAGAATGTTCACAACGGATTAGATGTAAATTATCAGTATCCACTACCAGCGTTGCTGCTTGGGAGATAAATTAGGATGGAAGGCAGTAGGAAGGACTGCGTAGAGCATAGGAGGGAAAGGATTAGGCCGGGAACACATCGTGGCGGGGATGTAACCATCCGTGACTTTCCGTTGTTTAGAAGCCGTCCCGCACACACGAGCGTCTGTGACCAGCTACTGTAGCCTGAAAGCCGAGAACACACTAGCGAATTTGTAGCGCCACGCCGTGGCGCCATGTCGTAGAGGGGTTCAGCGACTGGTGCTACGTCGTGGCGCTACATCGTGGCGCCACGTCGTGATATGTTACTGACTGCCTTTAACTCAGCCTCAGTCGCTCGTGTGCCCGGGTCCTGACACAGTCGCGCCACGCTGTGGAGGGGATAAGTGACAGTTCGCCACAGTCGCTGGCCACAGACACTCGTGTGCAGGGGGCAGTTTCTAAACAATAGAAAGTCATGGAGAGCTACATGCTCGCTACGACGAAGCTCTTGTGTTCAAGGCCTAAGGGAAAAAGTCGTAGGGAGAAAGAAAGATGGAGGGAGGCGTAAAACTCTTAACCACTTGGGAGAGTTAGATTCCAACTAGCATCTATCCATAGCCACTAAGACCACCACGCCAATACCACTGCTTTTGCCACCACCTCCACAGCCTTCGCCTCTATGTTCACAGACCACTACTACTACTACTACTATTACCACTACTACTACTACTACTACTACTACTACTACTATTACTACTACTACTGCTACTACTCCTTCCTCTCACGGGATCTTTTGTTTTTTTTATGCAGTATGGACAGTTGGTCAAGAGCAACAAAATATAGAAAAAAAGACCTAATGTGTTGCCAGTTCCCTAAAAGACATGAAAGTTAACCAAAATTCAGGTACAAATGTTTTGACACCTCTCTCTTAAAAGACGTCAAGTCGTAGGAAGATGGAAATACAGAAGCAGTTTGGGAGTTCGAGTTTACTGGTTAAATCTTGCATTAGAGAGTTGGACAGAATAGGGGTGAGAGGAAGAAGAAAGCCTTGTGCAGCGAGGCCTCAGAAGGGAAGGCATGCAGTTAGCAAGATCACTAGAACAGTTAGCATGAAAATAGCGATAAAAGATAGAGAGATGGGCAACATTTCGGTGGTGAGAAAGAGGCTGAAGACAGTCAGTCAGAGAAGGGGAGTTGATGAGACGAAAATATTTCGATTCCACCCTAGTATCTAATAAAACTGTGTGAGTGGAACCCCCCAAACATGAAAAGAGTACTCCATACAAGGATGGATAAGGCCCTTGTACAGATTGAGTAGATGGAGGGGCGAGAAAAAATGGCGGAGACGCCGCAGAACGCCTAACTTCATAGAAGCTGTTTTAGCGAGAGATGAGATGTGAAGTTTCCAGTTAAGATTATGAGTAAAGAACAGACCGAGGATATTCTTTGTAAAAGAGGAAGACAGTTGAGTGTCATTGAAGAAGAGAGGATACTTGTCTGGAAGGTTTGAAGCATTGAACACAACTAAGTTTTCTCTGCCGCAATCAGAAATCTTAGAAATATCAGAAGGCAGGCGTTCTGTGGGATCCCTGCGTGATCTGATGACTTCCTGAAGGGTTGGTCGTCTCTGGAAGGACGTGGAAAGATGTAGGGTGGTATCATCAGCGTAGGAGTGGATATGGCAAAAAGTTTGGTTAAGATCATTAATGAATAATAGAAAGAGCGTGGGTGACAGGACAGAACCCTGAGGAACACCACTGTGAATGAATTTAGAACAGTGGCCTTCTACCACACATGAAAGGAAACTTGAGATAAAGTTGCAGAGAGAAGGATAGAAACCATTGGAGGGCAGCTTTGAAATCAAAGCTTTGTGCTAGACTCTATCAAAGGCTTTTGATATTTCTAATGCGACAGCAAAAGTTTCACTGAAATCTCTGAAAGAGGATGACCAAGACTCAGTAAGGAACGCCAAATCACCAGTAAAGCGACCTTGACGGAACCCATACTGGCCGTCAGATATAAGATTGTGATGTGAGAGATGTTTGAGAGTCTTCCTTTTGAGAATCGATTACAAAACTTTAGGCAAGCAAGAGATTAAAGCTATAGGACTGTAGTTGGAGGGACTAGAACCATCACCCTTTTTAAGAAGAGGCTGAATATAGGCAAACTTCCAACAAGAAGGAAAGGTAAAACTCGATAGACAAGTTGAAAGAGTTTGGTCTGTCAAGGTGCAAGCACGGAAGCACAGTTTTTGAGAACAATAGGAGGGAGCCCATTAGGTCCATAAGCCTTCCGAGGGTTTAGGCCAGCAAGGGCATGGAGAACATCATTACGAAGAACTTTAATTACAGGCATGAAATAGTCAGGGAGAGGAGGAGAGGGAGGAACATGCCCAGAATCACTGAAGGTGTAGTTGTTAGCAAAGGTTTGAGAGAAGAGATCAGCTTTAGAAACGTTTTTTTTTTTTTTTTTTTTTTACGTTGAGGCCTATAGCGCCTGTAGGCTCACTTGAAGAGTGTGTAGGAAGCGCTGTTCAGCTTCCACCCATTAGTGGTTCACCCATTAGTGGTACCCATATCACCACCATATCACCACCCAAGCTCATCTTGGGTGTAACCACCTAGAACCTGGGTATCATAGTGACATGTAGGTAACTTTAAACCACTCGTCAAATGGAAGAGTATTTAAGGTTGTACGTGGTGGGATTCGGACCTACGCGTGGACGTCTGCCCGATCCCACGCTCACCACCTTATCCACTGCGCCACTGCCTCCCAAAGATGGCAGTGGTGCCATTAGGATGAACTAAAGGAGGGAAAAATGAAGAAGTAAAGTTATTGGAGATGTTTTTGGCCAGATGCCAGAAGTCACGAGGGGAGTCAAGAGTTTGAAAGATTTTGATATTTTCTATTTATGAAAGGGTGTTTGGCAAGTTGAAGAACAGACTTGGCATGATTTCGGACATGAATAAAAAGTGCATGAGATTCAGGAGATGGAAGACAGGCTGTGTTAAACCAAAATTTAGAAGGTTTATTTTGAGAAAAAGAATGAGGAATGTACGCTTCCATGTCACCTATATCATGCCTTCAGCACACAGAGAAGGGTCTCTGACACGGAAACAGTAATCTTTCCAGGGAAAATCAGCATAATACTTACTCAGATTTTCCTAGCATGGAAAGGCAAAATGCCAAGGGTACCTCAGCTTTAGGGGATCCTGAGGAGGAATTGGAGAGATATCGGAGGAGCCCAGCGGAGAAGATACGGTAACCACATAAGCAGAAAGATTAGAAGTAAGGAAAAAATCAAGAATGTTGGGCGTGTCTCCAAGATGATTAGGATTACGAGGAGGGTGTTGCACCAATTGCTCTAGGTCATGGAGAACAGCAAAGTTGAAGACAAGTTCACCAGAATGGTCAATGAAGGGTGAGGAAAGCCAAAGCTGCTGGTGAACATTGAAATCTCCGAGGATGGAGATCTCAGTGAAAGGGTAGAGGGACAGAATGTGCTCCACCTTGGAAGTTAGATAATCAAAGAATTTACTATAGTCAGAGGAGTTAGGGAACTACAACAACAACAACAACAAAAAACAACATTAACATCAACATCATCAACATCGTCAACATCAACAACAACAACTACTGGTACTATTATTGTCACTCTCACAACAACAACAAAAACTGCTGTAACACTCGACACACTGAAGACAAACCTGTCTTGTCAGTAAATGTAAACGTCACGTCTCACTCTCTTCTATTCGTGGAGTATGACAGACTCCCGTTCATAGTTTCTCCCTTTGCTGCTACTCTCATCACTGTTCAGAGTTGTTGCTTGTTTGTTGCTTCTTGTGTTGTTTGATTTTTGTTATCCATCTATGGTGAAGGAATTCACCGCACGATAAAAGCTACCCTGATTTGGAATACCTTTGTCCTTTATATCAACTGATTTTAAAAGTTAACATATCGGTGTTATAACCTCTACTACTTTTAACAAGTGGTAATGGAATTTGTTAAGGTTTTCACGGGTGTTTTTGTCTCTAGCGATAGATTTGTAGTAACACTATTATGTGAAAGGGAAAAGCAGATACGAAAACTTAATTTATTATCTTTATTGTCCTTGAGAAAGTCATAACAATCTCTAATTTCTAATATTGCGATCCTCTAATTTCTAATATTACGAGCCTTTCTTTAGATGGCAAAGAACACACACCTTTCATTCACTTCTTTTAATCATCAATCAACAACTCGTTTTGGGTTTTACTAGAAGTTTGACCAATGCTAATACCAACACCACATTAATTGCTCCCAAACGACCACCACCACCACCACCACCACCACCACATGTTTGGGCTACAGTGAATATGGATTTTCAGTTCTGTCCTCTTCTTATCCTTGGTTTTACATATTGTAGATCCACAAAGGACAGGATTATACAGGTGCGTTAGGGTGAGGAGAGAATCGTTCTTAAGCGCAGAGTGTAGAAGTGACTCCTTGTCAATATATCTTACATCCCCGTGTTTCTTCCGACACACTATCCTCTCCCTCTTTCGCGCCTCTCTCTCTCTCTCTTCCTTTTCAGTTGTTTTCTCTTTGTCTACCTCTCGTATTTCCTTTATAGTTTTATCTTTTCCTGTTTCTTTATTTGTGTGTGTGTGTGTGTGTGTGTGTGTGTGTGTGTGTGTGTGTGTGTGTGTGTGTCTGCTTACAATTCTGTCTTTATATTTAATTATGTATGATTATGAAGGGATGGTCACTGTCTATCTATTTGTCTGTCTGTCCGTCTGTCTGTCAGTCTCTCTCTCTCTCTCTCTCTCTCTCTCTCTCTCTCTCTCTCTCTCTCTCTCTCTCTCTCTCTCTCTCTCTCTCTCTCTCTCTCTCTTCTCTCCACCTCGCCATGTTTTCTCTGTCCCTCTCATCTGATACGGTATTCTCCCTCCTCAGCCTTTGACCATTTTCATCTTATTTTTATATTTCCCCTTTCCTTTATCTTTTCCTTGCAGTTTTTAGTCCCCGACGTTTCCTTATTTTTCGTACTCGAAGTGTTTTGTAGTGTACTTTTACTCTCAATCTGGTTTGCTTCTTCTGGTGTGTTGTATTGTTGTTGCTGCTGCTGATGTTGCTTTTGTTCACTTTGTTGACTGTGTGGTGTTACTCGATGCCACCTCTTTATTTATTTTGTTGTGTCTTCGATTTTTGTCATTTTGCCTTTTGTTATTTGAGGGAAGACTTCAACAGTTACCTTTCAACCCTCCTTCCTTCCTTCCTTCCTTCCTTCCTTCCTTCATTCCTTCCTTCCCCGTCCTCCCCATTATCTTTTTGTCTCTCCTCTTCCATTTACAATCCTCCTCGTCTCTTGCATCGTATCCTTTTTCCCTAGAAGTGTGTATATGTGCAAACGTGTGTATATCTCCTCCCTTATACCTGTCTTATACCTCTCTCCTCCTGCACATTTCTTTCTACAGTCTTTCACTATTTCTCTTTCCCCTGTTGTTCTTTACCACCCTTTCTTCCACTGGCGGTTGTTCTCTCTCTCTCTCTCTCTCTCTCTCTCTCTCTCTCTCTCTCTCTCTCTCTCTCTCTCTCTCTCTCTCTCTCTCTCTCTCTCTCTCTCTCTCTCTCTCTCTCTCTCTCTCTCTCTCTCTCCTCTCTCCTATCATTCCTAACCTCCTTTCCCCTGTGTCTCTATTTTTGTCCTGGTTTTAAACGATCTTTCATTCTGTCTTAGAGTTCGTCTTTGTTCTTTATCTTCTTTTATTATATTCCCTCTACTCCCCTCTTCCCTTCCCTCCTTTATTCTCTCTCTCTCTCTCTCTCTCTCTCTCTCTCTCTCTCTCTCTCTCTCTCTCTCTCTCTCTCTCTCTCTCTCTCTCTCTCTCTCTCTCTCTCTCTCTCTCTCTCTCTCTCTCTCTCTCTCTCTCTCTCTCTCTCTCTCTCTCTCTCTCTCTCTCTCTCTCTCTCTCTCTCTCTCTCTCTCTCTCTCTCTCTCTCTCTCTCTCTCTCTCTCTCTCTCTCTCTCTCTCTCTCTCTCTCTCTCTCTCTTCTCTCTCTCTCTCTCTCTGTTCTTCCTTCTCTTCATCCTCTTCCTCCTCCTCTTTCTTCTCCTGGCTCCTCCTTTTCGTCTTCCTCCTCCTCTTCCTCCCCCTCCTCCTTCTCCCCCTCTGCGTAAACAATTGGATAATTATGGGGGATTTTAACCTTCCAGTCATAAGGTGGGGCGAACCACTGATTGCTCACGCTGGCCAGCAGCTGTACAATAGCATACTTGAAAGCTCTCTCCACCAACACATCAGGCATCCGACAAGAGGTAACAATATCCTTGATATTATACTAACAAATGATGAAAATACTATCAAAGATGTTGAAATTGGACCAGAATTCAGTTCCAGCGATCATCGCACCTTAAAATTCACCATAAATTTTGACAAAGGAAAAGTGAACGAAAGTAAAGAAAAAGTGCCAGACTATCGGCGTGCAAACTACACAAGACTCCGTATGCAGCTTGCATCCATTGACTGGAATATACTGCTGGAAACACCAGATGTAGATAAGACATGGGAGGTGTTTGCTGAAAAGATAAATGATACAGCTAAGATGTGTATACCACTAAGAAACAGAAGGAAAATACTAAACACCAAACCGAAATGGTGGAATAATGAAATTAGAAGCTGTCTTCTAGCAAAGAAAGAAGCATACAACAAATACAAATTAACACAACATAATAATGATAAATTAGAGCATGACAGATTGCGTAGACAAGCAAAAAAGTTGATAAAAAGCAGCAAAAAATCTGTAGAAGCTCAGATCGCAAACTCCTGTAAAACCAACCCAAAGGAATTTCACAGTTATGTAAAATCCAAAAGAGTCTTAGCCTCAACAATTGGTCCACTCATAACAGAAAACGGAAACCAAATAGATAACGAAGTTGAAATGGCAAACGTCCTAAATAGATTCTTCTCAACAGTCTTCACGACTGAAGATGTCCAGAACAGCCTGCCCATGCCAGAGCCTCAGGCACAAGGCAAAACACTGCCTGACTTCATAGTTACAGAAAATGAAATCCTCACAGTCATGAACAGCATGAACGTAAACAAAACACCTGGACCAGACAAGATATCACCCAGGCTTCTCAAAGAAGCGAAAAATGAGCTCGTGAAACCACTCACGATTATATTCAATAAAACTTTACAAGCAGGAAAGTCCCCAGGAGTGGAAGCTAGCAAATGTCACGCCCATTTTCAAGAAAGGAAATAAATCACTCCCAGCTAATTACAGACCAATCAGCCTTACTTCAGTAGTGTGCAAGCTGATGGAAACGATAATCAGAGATAAGATTGTCAAATTTTTAGAAGAAAATAAGATCATGAAAGATTCACAACATGGTTTCAGAAATAAGAGATCCTGCTTAACAAACTTACTAGACTTCTTTTATGAAGTTTTTAACTCGTATGACGAGACAAAAGCAGTGGATGTTATTTATCTTGATTTCCAGAAAGCTTTCGACACTGTCCCTCACAAGAGGCTAATCAGCAAAGTAAAAGCTCACGGCATAGCTGGAAATACCCTGAAATGGCTGGAAGACTGGCTCTCTGACAGAAAGCAACGTGTTGTTATAAATGGAAAAGAATCAGAGTGGCACAATGTAAAAAGTGGTGTTCCTCAAGGCTCTGTATTAGGACCAGTTCTTTTCATTGTTTATATTAATGATATTGATGAAGGAATCAATTGTAAAATAAGCAAATTCGCGGACGACACCAAAATAATGAGCAAAGTGACATCAACGTCACAATGGCAAGAACTACAGTGTGACTTAAATAAACTGACACGCTGGGCAGAAAAATGGCAAATGAAATTCAATATAGAAAAGTGTAAAGTCCTACACATTGGAAGTAACAATGTACAAGCAAAATACGTAATGAGTAATGTACCTCTGGCAAGTGCTGAGAATGAAAAAGATCTTGGTGTTGTGGTGTCTAAAGATCTCAAGCCGAGTAAACACTGCACAGAAGCAGTGAAGAATGCAAATAAATTAGTTGGGTTCATTGGAAGAACCTTTGAATTTAAATCAGAAAAAGTTATCCTTACTTTATATAACTCATTGGTGCGTCCTCAGCTTGAATACTGTGTGCAGTTCTGGTCACCATATTACAGAAAAGACATTGAAAAACTGGAAAAAATCCAGCGTAGATTGACTAAAATGATTCCAAGATTGACAAACAAGCCGTATGAGGAACTATCAGGAATAACTGGAAGCATTAAATTCATTCAGAGGGCGATCGGAACTCACTTGCCACTTCTGGACAAGGTCCAGAGGTGGTTAAGTCCTCCGGGCCAGGGTTAGGGACAAGCCACTGGGGAGCAGCTGTGGTAGATTGGACTCCAGACAGAAGATCCCCCTGCTGGATAATGGCTGGAGTTCCAAGGTCGTAGTTAGCTGGACCATGTCCTTGTTAGCTAGGTCTGCGGTTTATAGAAGTGCGGCGGTCATTACACTAATTCAGCCTCCCAGGGAACCAGTTATTCATGTGAGCCATCCGTCTCTCTTTTGCTATTGTTTTTTTCATCCCTATCATTCAGAATGACTGATTCTAATTACTTTCTCTATTTTTCTCTCATACTATATAAGGAATATTTCAGTTTCTGATGGTCTCAAGAGTTGGTGGAGAACACCTGGCGACAGGTGCCACCGGCAAGGACTCCCCAGGGTCACAGAGGTTGAGTGGTGGTTCCGTTCCCCCCGTGTTGACTGCTTTGTTTTGAGTGACTACGCCGACCCCACTCTATGGGAAAGAACTGTGAGGAAATAGCTGCAAGCGCCGGGTTGTGAGTCTCACTCGTGACCGAGACTCACAGCAAGGGATTAGCTTTGGGGCATTTTTCAGATCCTGTGGAAGCTATTTCCTAGTGTTTGAGGTATCTAACACATCAGTATCTTTTTCCATGCATAAATCTTTCTTCATTCAATTCATGGTCACACCTGTACGGTAAATCTGATAGTTATTCTTCTTATTAATCCTAAAATTGTTAGTATCAAGCTCACAGCCAAGCATCAGCCTTCGACTCTCTTCACCTGTGAGTCTTGCAATGGTTGATTTGCAAGGCTATACTTTGAAGTCGGAAATTATTCATGTTGGTTATGTACCGCGACTGCACACGTAAAGAAACTTAAAAACATAATTCAAGCAATGCAACATTCCATAAGCGACAACATTGTACATCGCAACAACCTGAGCTCAACGCTTACTGCTCCCTCCGTTCCTTTCCCCTCCCCCGAATCTTTCATGCTCCTCTCAGTCCCATGTTATAGCCTCCTCCTCTTCCTCCTATAACCTTTCCTTTCTCGGCTCGACTTTCTCTCTCTCTCTCTCTCTCTCTCTCTCTCTCTCTCTCTCTCTCTCTCTCTCTCTCTCTCTCTCTCTCTCTCTCTCTCTCTCTCTCTCTCTCTCTCTCTCTCTCTCTCTCTCTCTCTCTCTCTCTCTCTCTCTCTCTCTCTCTCTCTCTCTCTCTCTCTCTCTCTCTCTCTCTCTCTCTCTCTCTCTCTCTCTCTCTCTCTCTCTCTCTCTCTCTCTCTCTCTCTCTCTCTCTCTCTCTCTCTCTCTCTCTCTCTCTCTCTCTCTCTCTCTCTCTCTCTCTCTCTCTCTCTCTCTCTCTCTCTCTCTCTCTCTCTCTCTCTCTCTCTCTCTCTCTCTCTCTCTCTCTCTCTCTCTCTCTCTCTCTCTCTCTCTCTCTCTCTCTCTCTCTCTCTCTCTCTCTCTCTCTCTCTCTCTCTCTCTCTCTCTCTCTCTCTCTCTCTCTCTCTCTCTCTCTCTCTCTCTCTCTCTCTCTCTCTCTCTCTCTCTCTCTCTCTCTCTCTCTCTCTCTCTCTCTCTCTCTCTCTCTCTCTCTCTCTCTCTCTCTCTCTCTCTCTCTCTCTCTCTCTCTCTCTCTCTCTCTCTCTCTCTCTCTCTCTCTCTCTCTCTCTCTCTCTCTCTCTCTCTCTCTCTCTCTCTCTCTCTCTCTCTCTCTCTCTCTCTCTCTCTCTCTCTCTCTCTCTCTCTCTCTCTCTCTCTCTCTCTCTCTCTCTCTCTCTCTCTCTCTCTCTCTCTCTCTCTCTCTCTCTCTCTCTCTCTCTCTCTCTCTCTCTCTCTCTCTCTCTCTCTCTCTCTCTCTCTCTCTCTCTCTCTCTCTCTCTCTCTCTCTCTCTCTCTCTCTCTCTCTCTCTCTCTCTCTCTCTCTCTCTCTCTCTCTCTCTCTCTCTCTCTCTCTCTCTCTCTCTCTCTCTCTCTCTTCTCTCTCTCTCTCTCTCTGTGTGTGTGTTGCCTCCCTGCTCTTCATCATCATTATCTTTCTGCGCCTCCTCTTACGTTTCCTTCCCTCACTCTCTACCACCACTCTTCTTCCATCCTCCTAATCTCCTCCTCCTAATCCTCCTTTTCCATCTACTATTCCTCCTCCTCCTCCTCTTCCTCCTCTTCCTCCTCCTCCTCCACCTCCTCCTTCTCTTCACAGGGTCATGATTTTCAAACTGTCAAGAAAGATGCAAAACCTAGAATGAAGCCACTGCCAGTCATCAAATTCTAGGGGGCACTTTAGTTGATGAGTCCGAAGTCCTCCCAGTGGCCGACTTGATGGTACGTGACTCCCCGAATGACCGCAGAAAGCGTTTTTGCTTCCCAGGTGCTGGACTGGATGACATCTCTGCAGCATGTGATGATGTCACCAGTAATTACGAGAATAAAAACACTCTGCAATTCACGCTGACACTAATGACGTTCACTCATCACGTTCCAAGGAGCTGCCTGACAAATACCATCGCATGATTAGTTTAAAAGTAGGACGAACGGTTCAAACATTGTCATCTTTGGACTTCTGCCACGGTTCAGGACTGGCGGCACATTTTACAAGAAGGCCTTCAGCATGAAAAACTGACTCAAAACTTTTGTGTATCGAAGAAAGCGTTCACTTCATTAATCTATGGGAGCACTTTTATTTTGATACTTAGCTCTATCGAGAAGATGGTATTCATCCGTAGGGGCAGCCCACTTCGGAAGGCTGTTTTGTTATCAGATACGACTCTAACAGCTCCATCGTGAGGGGGAAAGAAGCCAGGATCGACCCTCGACTCAGAAAGTATTAAAGTTTGTTATTTTAATGCAAGTAGTCTCTGAAACAAATTTGAGGATCTGGAAGCACTCGCAGCGATGGCAAAATATCATATTATTGGAATTACTGAGTCGAGGCTCGATGCATCAAATATATTTTATTGCAGAATATAATTTGTCAGTCTATTCAATTTTCAGTTGCGAATGTGAGAACAGAGTCGGTGAAGGAGTCATACTATACGTTCATATTTCCTTTCATCCAATTTTAGTGAAGACAGAGGTCATCAGTAACGTGGATATAGTCTTTATTGAAATAAAAAAAAAATGCATCTAGTAAAGTGAAAATCTTTTTGATTTTTAGACCACCTGGCCAGTCCGCAGCCATCCACTATGACTTTTGCAACGTATAATCATTACGAGATCGTTATTATGGGTGATCTCAACTTGCCAGAAGCGACATGCATAGAAGGAAGCAGTACTCCAGTTTGCTTGAGAGTGATTAATATCAACATGTCGACAAATTAACGCGCGATAATATTTTAGATCTTTTTCAATCAACAATTGAAAATCTAGTCAAAAAAATTAATGTTGACACAGCATACAGTGCTAGCGATCATTGGATACTCACAATCAACGTTGTGATTAAACCAGCTTCAGCGAAAGATAATAAGGAAAAGGTACTGGATTACCAGAGAGCGAACTTCTCTAGACTTCATTCACTTTTAATTAAACAATGCTGACTTGAGCAAAACTATGCTGGCAACTAATATTGATAAGTCGTGGAACTCTTCATTGCTAGATTAAATAATGCCATACGGTTATGCGCTTCATCTCGAAACAGAAGATCTGTGATGAATAATAAGCCAAAGTGGTGGAATGACAATATCAAAAGGAAGCCTTTCTTGAAAGAAGCGCGTGTACTACAACTATATGTCAACCATGGGTAAAGCAGATAAAGTAGAATCCGTTGTGAATGCAAAAAAAAAAAAAAAAAAAAAATTAAGCAAAGCAAGAAAATCCTTGAAGAATATGCAGCAGAAGCTAGTAAGTCGAATCCCAAAGAATTTTACAAATACGTTGATAACAGAAAGGCACTCATATGCAGCATTGGTCCAGTTATAGAAGATAACAGTAGTCATTCGAAAAATGAAAGCGAAATGGCAACACTATTAAAAAGATTCTTCTGATCGTTCTTCACTGAGGAAGACTGCCTGTCAAAATTCAATGGAGAATTTTCCCATTACAGAAAGTGATAGACAAAAGTATAATCGTTTGTAAACCCACACTACATTTCTCCTAGGTTTATGAAAGAAACCAAACACCGGATCAGTAAATTAGATGTTATCAGTTCTTTAACAAATGGCAAACTTCCATCTGATTGAAAACGTTCAAATATAACTGCAATCTTTAAGAAAGGCGATAAAGCAGAAGCCAATTATCGATCAATTAGTCTGACATCGGTATGTAAACTAATGGAGACAATCATTCGTGATAACACTGTCAATTTTTGGGAAAATAATAATCTGATAAATGACTCATAACGTGGTTTCTGTAACAAACGTCCGTGATTAACTAACTTGACTTCTTTCATTATTTTTTTTGTTTGTGAGACTTTTCTTTTTTTTTTTTTTATGTTTGTGATGAGAGTAGAGAAGTAGACATAGTGTGCTTAGATTTCCAGAAAACGTTTGATAAAGTTCCACAGAAACACCTTTGTCACACGGCACGGTACCTGAGTGGAAACAGAGTCGTTGTGAATGGTTTTTCGTCTAGTTGGCTTCATGTAAAAAGTGGGGTACCGCAGGGATCTGTCCTTGGTATCGAAATTTGCCGGAGATACGAAATTTGCTTGTTAAACAATCCCTGATCGAGACGGAGAAACACTTCAGTCTGACTTTGATTGATATATTAGCTGGGCCAATAAATGGCAAATGGAGTTCAATATCGGCAAGTGCAAGTGCAAGTGCACATCAGTTGTAACAACAGGCAACTCCTGTATTTGATGAATGTTCGTCAGCTTTCTGCAGTAAATAAAGAAAAAGATCTTCGAGTCTTAATAATGAGTAATTTAAACCCGGTTAGCACTGCTCACAGGTAGTCAAGATAGATAACAAACTTGTTAGCTTTATTGAACGTGTTTTCGAAAACAAATAAGAAAAAGAAATATTAAAATTCAATTATTCGTTTGTCAGATTCCATCTCGAATACTGTGTACATATCTAGTCCCCTGATTACAGAAACGACACTGAAAAGCTGGAAAGAGTCCAACAAAGTGACAAGAATTATTCCTTGGCTGAGAAATAAACATTATGAAGAAAGACTCAAGGAACTTAATCTCTTTAATCGCTCAAAACATAAAATGCGAGGTGATCTAATTGATGTTTTTAGAAATATTCAAAGGATTCGACAACATAAATAAAATGATTACTTCACAGTCGACCGGTCAAGTATAACAAGAACGGGGAAGAGCTTCAAATTGTTCTCGTCAATGAAGCAAAACATTTCTTTTCAGTGGTATTATTAGTGTTTGTAATTCTCTTCCTTTTTAATGTCGTCGATTGCGAAAGAGTTACAGCCTTCAAGAATAGAATGGACAAGTATCGACAGTAATCCGTAGCTCCGATATTATCCGTTGTCCTAAACGTTCGTTTGTATAGAAGTATATTTCTGGTGTGGGAGAATTGACTGGCAGTGCCTGGCGGTGGTTCTTGACTCTTTCTCGCAATTTAGTTTCCCCTGAAGAAGTATCAGCAAAACTAGTCGGGAATAAACTCACCTCCCTACACCTGTGTTTCTCTTCACCTCCTCCTCCAATTTGTCTGAATGTCTGAACATTACTATTATTATTATTATTATTATTTTTGTTGTTGTTATTATTATTACTATTATTATTATTATTATTATTATTATTATTATTATTATTATTATTATTATTACCATCATTATTATTATTATTATTATCATTATTGTAATTATTATCATTTCTGCTCCTCCTCCACCACCTCCTCCTTCTCTTCGTCTTCCTCCTCCTGTTCCTTTTGTTCATCCTCCTCCCCTTGCCATGGTGTCAGACGTGATGGCGTGACGTTATCACCGTTTTGGCTTACCTCAGCTTCCTTCTCATCCCTCATTCTTTGCTCTTATCGCAACCTTCACTCATCCCTTGCGGCCTCTCTCTCTCTCTCTCTCTCTCTCTCTCTCTCTCTCTCTCTCTCTCTCTCTCTCTCTCTCTGCTCTTTCCTTCCTATCAGTGGTATCTCTCTTTTCACCCCTCTCTCTCTCTCTCTCTCTCTCTCTCTCTCTCTCTCTCTCTCTCTCTCTCTCTCTCTCTCTCTCTCTCTCTCTCTCTCTCTCTCTCTCTCTCTCTCTCTCTCTCTCTCTCTCTCTCTCTCTCTCTCTCTCTCTCTCTCTCTCTCTCTCTCTCTCTCTCTCTCTCTCTCTCTCTCTCTCTCTCTCTCTCTCTCTCTCTCTCTCTCTCTCTCTCTCTCTCTCTCTCTCTCTCTCTCTCTCTCTCTCTCTCTCTCTCTCTCTCTCTCTCTCTCTCTCTCTCTCTCTCTCTCTCTCTCTCTCTCTCTCTCTCTCTCTCTCTCTCTCTCTCTCTCTCTCTCTCTCTCTCTCTCTCTCTCTCTCTCTCTCTCTCTCTCTCTCTCTCCCATCCTTATCCAGGCTCCTTGTCTCGTCTTCCATGCTGGTCTACAGCACGGTAGGCAATGATACAAGCTAGGCTAAGTCATTGCTAACAAATGGTGAAATATTTCGATTTTTTTTTTTTTTATGAAAATAAATAACAAAAATTAATTTTGTTTGTTATTTATTTTGTTCAATGTGAAAAAGCAAAATCTAACTATGTCAATAGGGCTACATCTAAGAGAAAAGACAACAGTGTTTTACAGACAAATTTTGGGCAAAATGTTAGACTGTATAAGTGAAAGAGATGAGGTAAGAGGAGCATATTACTTAACTTTTATCTACAACTTCCCTTATAATGTTTTCAAATGAATAATCTTAATCATTTCATGATTTACAAATTATATCAACTCTGGTGTCATAATTTTAAGTAAGTTCTGATGGACTGGGAGTAATATTTCAAAATGCTTGGGATTCTCGAAAGATCGGTTTTCAAACGCAACGGAAATAATGTAGTTAATATTCAAGTATAGTCTTTTTTATTACAGGTGATGCAGAATAAGCACTAAACTATCATCAGACTCTGGAAAACGCTCTTAGTTGAGACATTCACTAGCAAAAGTCACGTTGCATATGTTAGTTAGCCAAAAAAGCAGCGCTAATGTTATTAAAAAGCAAAAAAGCCTTTTTAATTAATGCCAGTTTGAGCGCTGTTTTATACAAAATATAGCAAACACGGTAACTATACAAGGCAGTAGACATCCGCCGAAATGGCAATTACTTCCAGTAAGACTGGAAGCACTAGATCAGGAGATGCTTTGAAGTTATCATTGGGTTCGGCTGTGACGTCACTGGATGTTTCCTTTTTATGTCTCACAACACAAGAAGAATATCCCAGTCTGCCTTCCAAAAACAGTTCTCCTTCCTCACACAAAACTACATACACATCCTTCATTCAACGACATTCACTCTCTGAAGAAATACAACTCAAGACAATATCTTGCAGATGACAATACAAAGCCCCTCCATCAGTACAGCAACATCAACACAACTACACGAATGGGGAAAATTCAGGGAAAAAATCACAATTTGATATCACTTAGAATAGAATGAATAACATATTGCCTAAACTCTAAAGAGACATTTACGGTGGTTAAGACACCGGGTCGGCATTAATTAAAGTGTTGTTCTTTCTTTTTTCTCTTGCTGTTGTTGTTATTCTTGTTCTTTTTCTTCAATATCATCTTGGCCAAACTCCTCTTCTTCATCACCTCCATCACTAGTACCAGCATCATTATTTTCTTCGTCATATGACCATTTTGTCTTTCTTCATCTTTCTTCTCCTCCTTTTACCCCTTCCTTAATCTTCTCGTTAACCATTATCATTGCTTCCATCGTGTCCTTCGTTTTCTTCAAGTTCTTGCTCCTTTTCCTTCCTTTCCTCGTTACTTTAACCTTCTCATCTCGCCTTCCCCTCATACGCTGGCCTTGGGGACTCCAGCGAGACCTGAGTGCCCTAAAGCTTATAATTAGCGTCAGACATGCTCGTGCTGGCCCTTGACGATCCCTAAAGGCAAACTATCCCACACGCTAGGTACTGGCCAATGAGTCTCCTCTCTCTCTCTCTCTCTCTCTCTCTCTCTCTCTCTCTCTCTCTCTCTCTCTCTCTCTCTCTCTCTCTCTCTCTCTTCCCTCGGATAAGTCGTTTCCTACTGCTCTCCCTCTTGAATTTTTTCTATTTTCTTTCTCTCTTCTCTTCTTCATAATCCTTCTTCTCCTATTCCTTCTCTTTCTTTTTCTTGTGTTTGTTTTCTTCCTCCTTTTCCTCTTCCTCCTTTTTTTGCTCTTCATTTTCTTTCTTTTCTTGTTCGTATTTTTCTTGTTTTTTCTGTGTGTTCTCCTTTTCTTCCTCTTTCTTCACCTTTTTCTTCTCTTTCTTTTCTTGTTCGCGTTCTTACCCTCCTCCTCCTCCTCCTCCTCCTCCTCCTCCTCCTCCTCCTCGTCCTCCTCCTCTTTATTTCCTTTTTTACTTACACATTCTTTTCTTTGTTTTCTTTTTCATATTCTTTATCATCATCATCATCTTCATCAATATCATCATCATCTACTTCTTCTTTTCTCTAATCCTCGTTCTCATTCTTCTCTCTTTTTTTTTATCTTGTGCTTGTTCTCTTCCTCCTCCTCCTCCTCCTCCCCTCCGTCCTTTTTCCTCTTCATTTTCTTATTATTGTTTTCGTTTTTTGTTCTTCTCTTTCTTTTCTTGTTTCTGTTATTTGTTCTTCTTGTTTGTTCTCCTCCTCCTCCTCCTCCTCCTCCTCTTCCTCCTCCTCCTCACTTCCTTCTTTCTCATGTATAAATTAAAAGCTCATGGGTGTCAGGTAACTTCACCGCGTAGATAAAGAATTGGTTGAGTGACCACAAACACCGAGTAGCAATTAACGGTAAATCTTCAAGGTGGGTAAATGTAAGCAGTATCGTTTCTCAAGGAGCAGTCTTGTAACCGATTATCTTCAGAATACACATCAGTGACATTGATAACGTGATCATAAGTAAATTGTCATAAATTGCAGACGATGGAAAGATTGCAAACAAGGCTGACTCACCAATCAATCGTCAAATTTTACAAATTAGCATAGACATTCTCATTAAATGATCTGAAAAGTGGCTCATGAACTTCAGTTTTTACAAATGTCATAGTGTTATAGTGTCAACGAATTTCAAACCCAGTAAACACTCCACCAAATCCGTTAATTGCCAATAAATTAATAATAGACTTCATAGGAAGATATTTCACTTTCAAAACTGAAAACGTAATCTTGACTTTATATAACTCACTTGTACGTCCACACCTTGAATATAATATTTAATTTTGGTCATCTTATAACAAAAAATGTTGAAAAACTAGAAAGAATGCAGCGAGTTAAAAATTTCATCCCAAGACTCCAACCCCAAATGAACCACATGAAGAACTTAATCTATATAAAGAACTCAATCTATTTTCCCACTCTAAACGCAGAATTTACCTGATATTGCTTTATAAAATTATTAAGGGTTTCACAAATATGAGTTCTGAACTCGACCTAACATTCAAGCAAACGAGAGACAAGAAATAATGGCTTTGAATTAAAAGGTAAACGATCTCACACAAATGAAGCCAAAAATTGTCTTCCATTAGGCGTCGCTGATTCGAATACAGTAAATACATTTAAATCTTCTCTTGACAAGTACCTAGAAAGTAATCCCTCCCATTCTTACTTCCTTCCTTTATGTTTTCCTTCCCTTCCTCTTTCTTTTTCTGTCGCTTCCTATTCTACTCACACATTTCTCATTTTCTTCTTCTTCCGCGGCCAGCTCCTCCTCGTCCTCCTCCTCTTCCTCCTCTCATCCTGTCCACCTACACAGATTTCTTCTTTCTCTCTCCCTTATATTCCTCCGTCTCTTCTCCCACTCCCTCCTTTGCTCATCGAACTTTCCACCCTTGTTTCTGAAACTCATCTCCCTTCCTTCTCTCTCTCTCTCTCTCTCTCTCTCTCTCTCTCTCTCTCTCTCTCTCTCTCTCTCTCTCTCTCTCTCTCTCTCTCTCTCTCTCTCTCTCTCTCTCTCTCTCTCTCTCTCTCTCTCTCTCTCTCTCTCTCTCTCTCTCTCTCTCTCTCTCTCTTTCTCTTCTTCATTCTTCATTCTTCAACCCTTCCTTCCTTTCGTTCCACTCTTCACAAGGGAGAGAGAGAGAGAGAAGAAGAAGAGAGAGAAGAAGAAGAGAGAGAGAGAGAATATAACAAGAAGGAAAGTAAACTTCATGGAAAGAAGATTGAATATGAAAAAGAGGAGGTGGTAAGGAAAATATGGAGCAGGAGGTGGAAAGGGAGGAAAAGTGTGTCAGGTCTCGTGAAGAAAGTGATGCTGGAACATAATTTACTTCACGGAAAGACAAAATTTACGAGCGTGCATGTATACTCTCTCTCTCTCTCTCTCTCTCTCTCTCTCTCTCTCTCTCTCTCTCTCTCTCTCTCTCTCTCTCTCTCTCTCTCTCTCTCTCTCTCTCTCTCTCTCTCTCTCTCTCTCTCTCTCTCTCTCTCTCTCTCTCTCTCTCTCTCTCTCTCTCTCTCTCTCTCTCTCTCTCTCTCTCTCTCTCTCTCTCTCTCTCTCTCTCTCTCTCTCTCTCTCTCTCTCTCTCTCTCTCTCTCTCTCTCTCTCTCTCTCTCTCTCTCTCTCTCTCTCTCTCTCTCTCTCTCTCTCTCTCTCTCTCTCTCTCTCTCTCTCTCTCTCTCTCTCTCTCTCTCTCTCTCTCTCTCTCTCTCTCTCTCTCTCTCTCTCTCTCTCTCTCTCTCTCTCTCTCTCTCTCTCTCTCTCTCTCTCTCTCTCTCTCTCTCTCTCTCTCTCTCTCTCTCTCTCTCTCTCTCTCTCTCTCTCTCTCTCTCTCTCTCTCTCTCTCTCTCTCTCTCTCTCTCTCTCTCTCTCTCTCTCTCTCTCTCTCTCTCTCTCTCTCTCTCTCTCTCTCTCTCTCTCTCTCTCTCTCTCTCTCTCTCTCTCTCTCTCTCTCTCTCTCTCTCTCTCTCTCTCTCTCTCTCTCTCTCTCTCTCTCTCTCTCTCTCTCTCTCTCTCTCTCTCTCTCTCTCTCTCTCTCTCTCTCTCTCTCTCTCTCTCTCTCTCTCTCTCTCTCTCTCTCTCTCTCTCTCTCTCTCTCTCTCTCTCTCTCTCTCTCTCTCTCTCTCTCTCTCTCTCTCTCTCTCTCTCTCTCTCTCTCTCTCTCTCTCTCTCTCTCTCTCTCTCTCTCTCTCTCTCTCTCTCTCTCTCTCTCTCTCTCTCTCTCTCTCTCTCTCTCTCTCTCTCTCTCTCTCTCTCTCTCTCTCTCTCTCTCTCTCTCTCTCTCTCTCTCTCTCTCTCTCTCTCTCTCTCTCTCTCTCTCTCTCTCTCTCTCTCTCTCTGTTTGGGGAGGATAAGGCATTGTGAAAGACCAGCAGGGTGAGGAGAGAGGCGCCAGCATCCCATCTCTCTTGCAGGATGATGGCATTCTGGCCCACTCAACACAGGAGAAGGCCATCCTCCTGGCGAGACACTTTGCTTAGAAAATGAGAGTGCCCGACCCTGAGAGGACACCACCAGGGCAGATCCGAGGCAGACTTACATCTGCTACTTGCCACCCAATTGAGTGGTGCACTTGATCAGGGCAAGACTACAGCCATCGTGGCATTGGATATTGAAGGCGCCTTCGACCGGGTGTGACACAAAGCCCTGATTACTAAAATTCGTGCTGCTAGCATCGATGGTACACTTCTGTCTCTGCTGGAGGATTACCTCAGCAACAGACACCTGAGAGTGACCGTCAGCGGCCGTGAGTCAAAGGTGCAGCCCATCAGTGTAGGTGTACCACAATGAAGTTGCCTCGGTCACCTGTAGTGGAACATCTATATTAACGACCTGCTGCACCTCATCCCCAGTGCAAGGGCTTACGCTGATGACGTAAATCTGACTCAGAGTTACCAGCCAGAGGAGGAGTCTGACGACGCAAGTCAGCTTGAGGACAGGCTAAGCCTCATTGTGGCCTTGGGCAACACCTAGCAAGTTAAGTTTGCCGCAGAGTAAACGCAACTGCTCCTCGTCTCAAGGTCACACTCAGCCCTGTGCATAAACTTCAACGGGGCAACACTGTCACCATAAGAGGAGGCAGAGGTGCTAGGAGTCACCTACGACCAAGGGTTGACCTTCAGGACTCACATTGAATGCCTTGCCAGGGCAGCCTTCGGGAAGCTCGTCTCACTCAGAAGAATGTAGTGGTTTCTGAATGGTGAGGGGTTGGAGCTGCTCTATAAAGCACAGGTAAGGTCGTCTTTGGAGTTCTCATGCCTTGCGTGGGGCGGCTCCGCCAACAAACACCTCACCCTCCTGGACAAAGTCCAGAATTGAGCAGCAAGGCTTATCAGGGACGCCGCCGGGTAGAAGCCACGACTTCACACCCTCCAGCATCGCCGTGATGTGGCGGGGCTCA
>NC_059297.1:7109410-7124410 GCF_017591435.1 Portunus trituberculatus | reverse complement strand
TGTGTGTGTGTTCCAATTGGAGGTGTAGTAGTTCCCACGTTTCACCAGGTTGTTCCTCGATGCCAGTAATTTGCAAGTTGTTTCTACGACTGTAATCCTCTTGGTAACTGGTCACCTTATTGTCCAGGTCCTGTTTTTTCTTCACCTTAATATCTTGCATAACGTCGCCCAATTTTTTTCTAGGTGAACTCCAGGCTTTTCATTAATTCACCAACTGCACTATGCATATCCTTGATTTTGTCATCCATTTGCTTATTGAATACTTCAGTTACACTGCGGAACCCTTGCTCTTGAGAAGCGAGGACTGATATATATATATATATATATATATATATATATATATATATATATATATATATATATATATATATATATATATATATATATATATATATATATATATATATATATATATATATACACACAGTATCATCATCACCACCAACACCATCATACAACACAAAGTCCCTGAAATGTTTCAATAGTAATTCATACAATTTTGCCACTTCATGCCTTCTAGAATAAGGTCGCTTTCATGAAGGGCATTCGGTGAGGTGTATTTGCTACGTAACCTTTTTTTTTTACATTTTGTGCTTTGCTCAAAGGCTTAAAAGCTTTTCGGTAATGTTCTACTTTTGCTTTTCATTTTATGTAAACTTGTACCCTTATGGAAAAATGAACATGTATATATGTGGACATAGTCTCGAAAAAGGTGGTTATTTTTCTATACATATATCTTTTCCTTCAGCTTTTTACCACTTTTTTTCAAATAACATCAGTGTTTAGACGCTGATGTTTATTGTTACTCGTTACTAAACTCTCTCAAATTGTTTTACTATCAATATTCAACTCCATTTTCTTTCTATTTTTTCATGTGTTTATTCAAGGTATATAATTACTAGGCTTTCAAAGATAATATACGACGTCATAGTAGTAAAGGCTTAATTACATTTGGATCGTTCCTCTAACCTGAGTCGCACTAAATGAGAAGAAGATAACTCCTATAGTTAGTCTTATTCTTGCTTGGTAAGGTTTTTGCTATTCACACCAAAGCTACATCAGTAGGAGAATGATTTAGTATACACCAATGCTGATGTTCCTTAATGAATAAAATGGGGTTTGAATAAGGCAGTTGTCTTTTAATTCTTATTATCATAGCTGATTAAAAAAGATGTGGTTGTCATTTGCATTTGAACATTAAAGTCGATTCGTTCGCTTGAAATGATCTCCTTATGGTATTCATTCCTCTTGAGTTTTTGTTGCAGTTGTACATTAGTGTGTAATCTTTTCTTTCTTTGATTATGGTTAATAAAACTTTATGAATATGACTTTATAGCTCCGCGTTAGTATCCAACCTACATTTATTTCACACACACACACACACACACACACACACACACACACACACACACACACACACACACACACACACACACACACACACACACACACACACACACACACACACACACACCTGCACCCCCCTGTACATTTTTAGTGTAATTTTTTACATTGCCAAATTGATAAACCGTATATTATTATTATTATTATTATTATTACACACACACACACACACACACACACACACACACACACACACACACACACACACACACACACACACACACACACACACACACACACACACCTATCTAAATCTACTAGTGAGGAAATTTTTAGCAGACGTTTCCATGTAATAACATTCTGGTATACGAGTATGTATGTGTATATCGCTAGTGTGTAATTTCTGATCATAAGTTGGTTTAGCTTGATATCAAGCCCTCTTTCCTTCCTCGATCCTCATGCACACACATATAAATGCATAGACTAGCTCCCCTAAAAACCATCTTTCCCTACACAGTCCTGTCTCACTGATGACTCTTTTCTAATTTCCTGCTCTAGTTTGTTTGAAATAATGATGAGCTTTGCATCGTAGCAGCAATTGTGTTACTGTGAATGTATCTAACTTCAGTGTGATCGAGAGACCCTTGTTTTTTCTATGACGCGTGAGAAAATCTTACGTGAATGACTCGTTACTGACATCGATGAGTCAAGAGGGTGAGAATACATAAAATATCTCAAAATATCATCTCATTTTCTGACTGGGATGCATATGTGGTTGAAGCAATATTTGTGGTTTGGGGAGGTTCTGTTGAAGGAAAAGTAATCTTGAATGTCTGAAGGTGAGATATGAATGAGACTGTTAACAGGGAAGATGAAGTTTTTATTGCGATAAATTTGTGGTAATTTGTGATTAAGATTAATGTTATGATTTAAGAAGGAGTTACTAAAAGATTATCTATCAGGAATGGAGAGAGAGAGAGAGAGAGAGAGAGAGAGAGAGAGAGAGAGAGAGAGAGAGAGAGAGAGAGAGAGAGAGAGAGAGAGAGAGAGAGAGAGAAGGAGGAGCAGGCTGATTCTAATTACGAAAAGAACATTCGTAACCAAATATACTACAGTTTACACACACACACACACACACACACACACACACACACACACACACACACACACACACACACACACACACACACGATGTCAGCATTCAGAGAAACGTTTTTTTCTCATCGAGTCCGAATGAAAGATGGGTAAGAACATCTCAAATCGCTCAAAAAAAAAAAAAAAAAAGAGAATGTAGTTTTCATTATCTTCACCACCACCGCTACCATTGCCACTATTAGCACCACACTACCCACCGTCACCACTACCATCGCCACCACAATGTATCATAATCATTATTATCATCATCGACCATTCGACCACCGTCTTTGCCATTTTCCTTGCGCACCAGGTCCTTTTTCTCTTCACACTCTCCTAAGACTCGAGATTCGAGATTACCACCTTGCGAAAGTCAGCCATCCCACAATGCCTGGCTATCCATTACTGATCGCACAATGAGAAGAATCACGCCTCCCACATTTCGCTAAGAACTTAAGCTTCCAAAAACTTACGATTCCATTTCAAAGTTCATTAATCCACAACAATTGTCCCGTTTCAATACCCCCTTGTGAAGATCGAATAATTTCAGCCGCTGTGTAAGTTGAAATTATGTGTAACTTTGCAGTGAAGAACTCCTTCAAGCAAAACTTTTTTAATTAATGTCTGTCGCTTTCCGTTTCTATTGCTTTGTCTCGCCTCAGTACCTTTGGTTTTCACGAGTTAATACATTATACATTTTGATTAATTCACGAAATACTTCTTTTGTTTTATTAAGTTCGCTGGCGCACCTGCTTCATTATTCCAGCTTTGTGTTTTACCTCAGCCAGACAACACAAGTATTTGTGTATTCTCCTCTCATTATATTGTTATCATTTAGCGCCAGTTACTGAATGGCTTTGTATGCACTCGTCGTAACACATGCATGTTTCTTGACACGTTCATTTGCATTGTTTCTCTCTTCTGATGACTCTTCCCGCTCGCAGTTCTCGTTGCATCGTGCCATTCGTAAATGTATGTGAACCCTCATCCTCGTTGACACAATTCTTTTCTTTTTCTTTAACGATATTTGAAATTATCCACAACAACAGTATTTTATCCATCCGAGCTACTTTATCTCTCTATTTTTGCAATATTCATGTTATATTTTTTTTCCCCGTATCTACATACATCACTCATCCATAGGCCATTAATCATCTGAAAATGACATAATGACTCTTACCGGCTTTTCTCCTCCTTATTTTCCTTCATTCTTGTCCTTTCACGTACCTATTATCGAGAAACAAGAATGCATAGATTTCCCTCTGTTTGTAATCTAATTATGTATACACTCTAAAATAACAAACAAATTGTTCTATATATGTTTAATATCCATTAGTGTCACCGAGTTTTACGTCACCCCTGCATACGTCATTCAATTATATATATATATATATATATATATATATATATATATATATATATATATATATATATATATATATATATATATATATATATATATATATATAATGAATATATTTTCTCTTAAGAAATCTTAACCTTTAGTATCATTATCAGGCCAGAGTGAGACGGTGGATATACCGAGGATCCAAACCCCAAACACTAGGACACTCAGTACTTATCTAGAAGTCAAGAGGGAAGGCGTGTCATGCTTTAGAGCTCTACTTTTTTTCAGAAGTATCATCCTTATAGGCATAGATTGACGAGAGTTAGAATCAGAGACTTCAAGAAGAAGAGATAGAGTGGCCAAGACAACGAGAATCAAAAGCAGCTGTGGCTGACAGCTGTGACCTTGAAGTCCGCCACACGGGGTCACTCCTCATATCTAATAAACTAATAAGTGTTCAGTGCCTTAAAAACTCAATTCCTCCTTCTATCAACTCGACACAAACTTCCAGAGAAGTATCCCTCTCATTCAGTGACACTCAACTGTTCCCCTCTTCTACATTAAACATCCTCAGTCTGTCTTTTACTTCTAATCTAAACCTTTAAATTTCACATCTCGTCTCTTGCTAAAACATCTTCTAAGAAGTTGGGCGTGCTGAGGCGTCTCCGCCAGTTTTTTCGTCACCCCGTTCCCCAACTGCTAACTCTACGAATATACAAGGTACTTATCCACCCATGTACGGAGTATTGGTGGGACTCTGTGAGACAAGGAGGCCTGGCAGTGGTGAGACCAATAGCAAGGGTTTTACTTACTAATATCTGGCATGAGCAATGGTCACCATGTCAAGGGGGTAGCCATAGGCGTCTCCAGCAAACTGCAGCCATCCGTTGAAGAGATTACTCCGGCTGATGAGAGTATAATGCGACTAAGGCTGAAGCATAGTCTAGGATTCATGTCTGTTGTTGCAGTTTATGCTCCTTCCGAGATGTGTATAACTAAAGAGAACGAGACGTTCTACGACAAATTCAAATCTGTACTGGACCAGTGTCCCTGTCGTGATGCATTTATTGTCTTGGGCTACTTTAATGCTGTCCCTGGCACTGAGAGAGCTACGAGCTATGTGTTGGTCACCATGGCTCTGGTATCACGAATGACAACAGCTCTTTCCTTCTGAATCTTGCAAGATCCAGAAGATTGAGAATTGCAGTATGAGAGACTAGCGCTGCACTACTGAACTTGATACAGCAATGCCGGTGGGGTAGCGAAGGAGATCGACAATATACTTGTTAATACTCGTTGGAGGATCCTCCAGAACCGCAGGGTTTTTCGGAGTGCAGAGTTCTTTGTGACTGATCACAGGCTTGTTGTTGCTACACTCAAGCTTCATGTCAAGTCCGGAAAACCTCCAAGATGTAACCATACTTTGTTTCATCTTGAGAAACTGAAGGATTTGATATGTGCACAAAAGTATGCAGTGACAGTCTCCAATCGGTTTGGAGTGCTCGACACCAATGAGGACCCGATAGAGCTATGGCATACCTTCAAACGTGACTCTTGAGGCTGCCAAGGAATGCGTTGGGGAGCGCCCAAGGTCATGGAGCGGCTTCGCCTCGGTAGAGACGCTAGACAGTATTGAGGAGAGTCGCCCTGCCAGATGTGCTGGGAACCGCGACCAGTACAGGGCTCTGTCACATAGGACTAGAGCTTTCCTGAGGAGAGACAAGGAGAGTTATGTCAGGGGTCTCGCTGAGGATGTACAGTGTCATTTAAGTGCTTATGACCTCCGACCTACCTATAGATACCTGAAGAAACTCCGCTCCAAGTCTTCATCTCAGGTGAGCGCTATCCGAACAGCAGATAGTCGCCTCGTATCGGACGTAGATGGGCAGATGGCTCATTGATCTCAGTACTTTTAGTACCTGTTCACGGTGGATCCTCCAAGCGGACAGCTCCAAACTGCATGGTTACATATGCTGGATGCTGATCCACTCATTTACGAAACTGCATCCTCCATTGATGATGTCAGAGGCTGTGGCAAAGTTGAGGGGTGGAAAGGCAGCTGGCATCTGTAACATCAGTGCTGCTCAAAACAGGGGGTGAGGCCATGATCTATGGGTTACATGCTGTCTTGAATACTGTATGGTATTCAGGTGCCATTCCCCTGAGTGGAAAAAAGGGATTGGTCATCCCTATCTGGAAGGGGAAAGGGGACCGTCAGGACTGCAACAACTACCGCGGTATAACACTGCTCAGCGTACCAGGCAAGGTGTTTCCCCATTTGCCGTTGATGCATATCCGCAGTCACCTGCTGAAACACCAGATACCTGAACAGTATGGGTTCAAGCCCGAATCCTAGCGCTTCAAGTACTGGTAGAGCGCCGACGTGAGTTTCAACAAGGGATGCTTGCAGCCTATGTCGATCTTGAGAAGGCGTTTGATTCAGTGCATCGAGAGACACACTGGGATCTTTTACGTTTCCGTAGGATTCCTGCAAGGATTACTGGTCTATTAACTGCCCTCTATTCCGGGATTGTGAGTGTTGTGAAATGTGGAGGGGACATGTCCAGCTTCATCCTAGTGAATACCAGAGCGAGGCAGGGATGCGTGCTTCATCCATCACTTTTCAACACTTGAATGGACTGGGTACTAGGCAGAGTTGTAAACCAAAGTCATTGTGTAGCATCTGTCGGCAATACTGAGATTACAGATCTTGTTTTTGCCGATGATGCAGTAATCATTGCTGTATCAATGGAGGTTCTGGTATCTGCTCTAGAGGCACTGCATGAGAAGGCGAAGCTCTTGGGACTCCAGGTTTCCTGGCCCAAAAGGTTCAGTTGTTTGGAGGTTTAGTGGATGAAAACAGTACAGTCCGTCCATGGGTGTGGCAAGGACATTGAGGTCTCAGAAAACTTCACCTACCTTGGTAGTTTAGTGCGTAAAGACGGAGGGTCGAGCCAGGAAGTTTTACAATGGACTGGCCTGGCCCAAGGCATTATGGACTCGCTCAACACGAGTATTTGTCGTTGTCCGTACCTTTGCAGACGGATGAGAAGATTTGGACTTCAAGACGCTGAGGGTCCCTGTCTTACTCTGTGGTTGTGAGACATGAACGCTGAACACTGATCTGAAGAGGCGAATTGATGTCTTTGGTACTAGATGCCTTCGCAGGATCATTGGGTGCCGCTGGTATGGTTTTGTGTCAAATCAGCGATTGCTACTTGAGACTGATTCGAGGCCGATTACGAGCATTGTCCGTCAACGCTAACTGCGACTATATGGGCATGTGGCACGCTACCTGGAAGCTGATCCTGCATCTCGGGTTGTTTCTGAAAGGGATAACCCATCATGGAGGAGGCCAAGGGGACATCCACAGAACTCATGTTGAGGCAAGTCGATGCCTCTTGCTGGGAGTTATCTGGCATGGGAAGGGAGCCTGCATGGAGACTCGCGAGCCGTGACCGCCTGGAGCGGTGGCATAGGGTAAGCCAGGCGATGCGCCCCTTAGCGTATGCCCTCATGATTGAGTGATTGTTGAAATTTAAGATTCTCTACAGATCATTACGAAGATAAGGAAAATAAATAGTTATAGGGGTCTTGTACTCTTTATATATATATATATATATATATATATATATATATATATATATATATATATATATATATATATATATATATATATATATATATATGTATGATTTAAATCGTCTGATCACACTAGTTTATTTATTTATTTTTTACTACGACGCCCCCGACGATCGTAGGTGGGCTGTCGCCGGCAGCACTAACGTCATTTTAACGGCTTTTGGATTGTTATAAGATGTCTTAAGTCAAATCGTACGTTAATGTGACGATATCGTACGATATAGTAAGATGTCCTTGTCGTCACACGACATTGTAGAAACATTACGACATCGTTCGACATCGAAGAAACCAAAAACCCTTATAATATGGGTTTTTTTTTCTTTTTTCTTTTTTTAACATATGTCTGCCTGCAACGCACGAAAACGTTGTCACAAGAATCGAAGTGACGAGTGTGACCGATCGTGAGTTGTCCCCAGTTCTACCAACTAATGCTGCCAGATGCAGGGTTTTTTTAGGATAATTTGAACACTGAGAGTAACTAACATCATTTCATTTCAGGGTAATATTATTTCATCACCGTGCATATAATGGTAATGTTTCTTACATGTACTATCACAGAATGAGCCAGCGATTACAGGCCTGATCGAAATAAATGCATTGCTGGCGAACCAAGTGGAACATTTTGACAGAACTCTGAAGGTGTTAATCTCTCTCTCTCTCTCTCTCTCTCTCTCTCTCTCTCTCTCTCTCTCTCTCTCTCTCTCTCTCTCTCTCACGGAACTACTCGAGCCTCCTTCCACACTGAAGGCCAGACGTTTTCCCGTACACAAGTTGTGAAGACTTGGGTGAGAGGGGCAGCCAGTTCCTGGGAGCATCGCTTCAGCAGGTGCGGGCTGATGTCATCAGGGCCGGTGGCTTTCTGTGTGTCCAGCCCCGCAATAATCGCTTCACCTGCTGATGCGTCACCTCCACCATGGTGACAGTCTTCTCACATTGCTGGACCAGCTGAGGCGGTGGCTGCTGTGGATTCCCGACCTTCATTTTCCAGTCCCCAGTTCTTCTCTCTCTCTCTCTCTCTCTCTCTCTCTCTCTCTCTCTCTCTCTCTCTCTCTCTCTCTCTCTCTCTCTCTCTTTTTTTTTTTTTTTATTTAAACAAAACTTAATACAAAGGAACATGTACCCAAAGGCGCACTGTCGTGTGCTACCTATTCTAAGGGTACTACAATCTATTTCTCTACAATATTTACAAGACTTAAAAATAGATAATATACAAGATGGTCAGCATGTAAATGGAGCACTATTCGTTTCACTTCACTAGCACTATTCACGCACTGCACTACACTGAGTGTCACGTCACAAAGAGTGTCAGAGGAGTTGGCAGTGTCTGTCTCCACTTATGTGCCATCAGTTTGACACTGTGTGTGTTCATCTCCTGGACGTGAGGCACCGCGGCCGTGAACAAGTTCCACATCCTGGAGACGCGTCCTGCGAAGGTGCGTTGATGCTGACACCCGTGGGATCGCGGCACCGGCGTCACCACCATTCTACGGCGTCACCACCATTGAGCACCGTTCTCGTGCTCCGTGCGGTGACTCTTAGAGGATGACGCAGCCCTGCCAGATGTGGCACTCTTTGCACCTGTGCCTTATGGAACACTACGATCGCCGCCACGTCTCTGCGGTGTTCCAGTGAATCAAGGGGACGCTCAGGCTCTGGGTGAGGTGGTAGTGCAGCATCTACTAGCCGTATGGCGCGGCGTTGGATGCTGTCCAGTCTCCTTCTGTGTGTGGCGGCACAGGACATCCAGGAGAGAGCTGCGTATTCAAGGTGGGGCCGCACCTGTGCCTTGTACAGCAGCAGTCTCCCCTTCCTGTCGAGGAAACTGGCGATCCTCCTGGAGCTTTTTTGTGTAGGAACTACTCGAGCTCTCCACACTCCTCTCTCTCTCTCTCTCTCTCTCTCTCTCTCTCTCTCTCTCTCTCTCTCTCTCTCTCTCTCTCTCTCTCTCTCTCTCTCTCTCTCTCTCTCTCTCTCTCTCTCTCTCTCTCTCTCTCTCTCTCTCTCTCTCTCTCTCTCTCTCTCTCTCTCTCTCTCTCTCTCTCTCTCTCTCTCTCTCTCTCTCTCTCTCTCTCTCTCTCTCTCTCTCTCTCTCTCTCTCTCTCTCTCTCTCTCTCTCTCTCTCTCTCTCTCTCTCTCTCTCTCATCAACTGTGAAGTCGCTATGAAGATGAAGTGGTTTTCTATGCGTGGGTGTCCTTTAAGACCATGGGTGGGTTATATTTTATCTGCAGATTCAAGGATTATATTTCCCATACAAGGGAAACTTCTAAATTGTTCGTTACGTTTTATTTATTTTCACATCAATCTGTAGTCGCCAGCTCATTCCGTAATAGTATATTCATATAAATGACCTTTAATAAATAGATTTTTAACGAACAGGGTAATTTTAAAGCAAATAGGATAATGTTAAGGATGTATTTAGACTCACTAGCTCCAGTTCACACCGCGATTCTCAAGATGGTTCCCCACCGAAGACGAATATACAGAGGAAGGGCATGTGTAGGTATGATGCTCTATCGTATGTATGTATATGTATGTATGTATGTAGACTCCATCCTCAAGATGTCCTTGGCGAGATAAGGGTCCGTGTCAGCAAGGACAGGGTTGTACTTCAGGAGATTCTTGGTGAAGTGTGTAGATGTCAATACTGTGGATGATGTCACAGGGGAAAACGCTTGAGACTCCTATATTTGCCTCCAGGGTTCATTCTGGGCGCGCCCTTGAGTAGTCAAGCGAATTCGGGGAGTTATCGCACTTTTGTCGAATGTGTCTATTTCGACATTGTTTGACATCGTCGGACATCGTTAGCGTAGCATACGTTGTCGCAAACCAAAGAAAATTGAAAATTCTGGTTGTTCCCATTTTCTTTGGTGCGTCGTACGTCATCGTTGTGGGTGTCATACGATAACCTACGTCATCGTACGAGACATATACGTCATCATACGTCTAGGATTCGATGTCGTAAGTCCTTCGTTTTGCGTGTCCTTCTTGCACTGAAATGCTCCCAATCGTTACGACAGTCGAATGCATCGCCGAAAAATGGCCTGTACGACGATCGGGGGCGTCGTAGTGAAAAAAAAAAAATACTGTAGAGTGATCCCAGCATAAGAGCTATCGTTTTCCCCTTTTGCCAGTTTTTCCTCAGTTTCCATATTTTATTTCTGTTACCTGCAAAATTTACCAGTACTAGTCTTCTCTAATTGTTATAGATTTCATTTTCTATGGTTTCTCATTCACACCTGCTTCCTCATACCTCTCGCCAAACGTAGCTCTTTATACTTTCCTTATTTACTGTTCCTTCATTGCGACGGTTTTTTTCTATACTTGAGAGCACTTGTTTTTTGTATCGTTTTCTCTCGCTTTGCTTTTCTGGTGCATCTCCTCCATGCTTTATTTCTTACAACTACCAAGTCTGCAAATCTATCTTTTTTGTACTATTTACATAGCCTAATTACATTTATTACAGTCAAATTCCTACACTGGAAAACATTAATACCTACATCATATGTCGTGCAAAATTAATCGTATTCCACGGAATTTTATTTTCGTTGTAATAATTCCCATTTTTCAAAACGTTCGGAACGTAAAAATCATTAATAATATTTTGAGCTAAATATGGTGTTAACACATTCACTGATATTGTATCCATGTTTCACTACCAATGTGTTCGGGAAGTAGACTCCTTGCAACATCCTGTGGTATATAATAAATATTACATACTTCACATTTTTAGTTATTATTGTGGACAGAAATTATATTATTCTGGAAATGGAAATGAACGAATAATGAGAGAGAGAGAGAGAGAGAGAGAGAGAGAGAGAGAGAGAGAGAGAGAGAGAGAGAGAGAGAGAGAGAGAGAGAGAGAGAGAGAGAGGAGTGATAATATTGATAATAATAATGATAATAATGATAATAATAATAATAATAATAATAATAATAATAATAATAATAATAATAATAATAATAATAATAATAATGATAGGATGGAGAACAAGAGTGTGGTGGGAGATTAAATGAAATTAAAAATACACATGTAAATAGAGCAGAGTTACCTATTTTAATGTTAGCTTCGACATAGATCTTTCCCTGACAATGCATTCTCTAACATCACTGCCGCAATTCGACTCGTTTTAAGACTTTAGTGGAAGTTATCATGGGTTCAAGATTACGAATTTAGTGATGTGGCGCTAAGAATTGAGTGTTGCCGTGCGTAAAATACGGGGTGTGCAAAAGTCTAACTAGAAAAATATACGGGTGTGTGCAAAAATAATGACTCCTTTTGACGAACAATGGCAGTAGTGTTTGTGTGCAGGCAAGAATAAGGTGAAGGAGAGGCGTGTTACATTATGTTGGCAACTTGGTGCGAAAACTAGATGTGTGTGCGATGTATGCATGGAAACGGAATCAAGATCAAAAGTTCCTGGTGATAAAGAAAACTTGACAGTGTGTTATGAAAGGCAGCCGGCAAAACTTGAGGCATTCTTCTGGTTTGCCAAGACTGCGAAGTTCTACGTTAATGTTTGGAGGAAGTTGTGGGTAAGGCGCAGTGGTAGTGCAGGTGTTGGGCAGGTTATACGTGGCCGCGTGAGGTACATGTAGGTCGTGATGCGTGTTTCAAGGTGGCGTTATTTCTTTTGTTGTGAATATGGATCCCTTTATCTTGCTCACTGTCTCCCTCCCTCTCTTCCTCCCTCACCTCCTCCCGTCCTTACCATCCATAATGCAGGTGATGAGTGGGACAGGACATATACAAATGAGAATGAGAAGGATTAGTAAGAGGATGATATACGAGTATAAAATAAACTCGTAGGCTGATCTTTGCTGAAGTTTCATAAGGTGACTATTCCAGTTCTTAAAGATACATAAATGGAAGCATAGAACAGTGATATTGCGTGTTGCAAGGGTGCTAAAGCCCTGTACACACTATACATCATGTATCAGCCACGTGTTCCAGTAGTGGTGTTGAAAAAAATAACAAGCGGCCAAACTGTACTGCCCACTTGTTCTCATGCACCGCTTTTCAGTCCTACGGTTTAGCTATCTTTATGTGGGGATGTCTGTGTCTGCCGATGATGTACTCTGCCAAGAGATTGTACTGTGGACTGCAGTTGCTTTGTGTACTGCAATAAAAAAGAAAAATAATAATAATAATAAATGAATAAATAAATAAATAAATAAATAAGAAAAACTTTTGAGGAAGAAACATCAAATATTGTGGTGTAAACAATGGCTTTCTCGACGATCTCTGAACGGAGCTTCAATCAAATATTTTCGAAGCTACAAACCGAAATTCCAACAGGTTTTGCAAATTATGCAAGAAAGCCAATCACTGTATTTCATAAGTTTGCTGTCAAAAATTGAGTCGTTCATTTGTAACGGCGCCGAGCCATCAGAGCTGGAGCTATGATAGCCCATCGTCCCACTGAACTCTGGTGCATGACTGAGCAGTGCAGGGTTGCCACTTGCCAGACTGATTTTGCTGATGGTACCAGATCAGATGAAGAAAACGTACCAAATCTTAACAAAACGTTATCAACAACTAAAATATACTTAATTATAAGGAACATAATTATTTTCTTACCTTTGATTAAAGCCGCAAATCCTCTTCCCCCTGTGTGTCTTCCCAACACACACACACACACACACACACACACACACACACACACACACACACACACACCGTGTCGTGTAGTGGTGCCTCATTAGTTTAAAAACACTCACGCTGTACAAGGTATAACAATGTAATGCGTTTGTCGCGTTCCTCGGCTGATAAGCACCTTAGGTTCGAAACAGATACACAGTCTAATGATTACTGATTACCATTTTACCGCCTTCCCTTGGGGATTGAGCAGGAGTATGGGGGGGAATGGGAGAGTGAGACAACGCGACGAGTATGATACCTGTTAGATACGTGACGTTGTACAAGACAAGTTTTCATTCCAATGAAAACCGCCAGTTGCTAATTAAGTGGAAAACTTAAAACATGAGATTCGAAAAACCTTACGGACAAACAATTTCGAACCAAATTTACTTAAAGGCTCACCAAACGTATTTTGAGTTCAAACGTACCAAATTTGAAACCTTCATACCAAAATTGGCAACTCTTAATAAACTAATAAACTATTAGTTTATTAAGCCTTTTTTTCGTTATCAAATTTTCTTAGATTAAAAGAATAAATTTGTGGTATTTGATGTATTTTCTAACAAGCACAGTGCTGAGAGACGTCAATCTGTTCAAAACTGCAAAGAAAGTAAATATACAAGCGTAATGTAATGTAATGGAGCAACATATTAGATTTAACTGCTTGATTATGAAATAATATATCATTCTAGACTTGACAGTATCCTGTAATAGTATCTGGGATGAAATTAATGTGACACCGTAATACTCAAAGCCTTAACAAGTAGAAATATGTTAGGAGACTTGGCTTCCTTGCTAGATTCCACCAAGCGAGTGGTCTCACTTTGAAGTAAAGCGTAGAGTAACTCTTATCTTCCTTTCCTGTATATGTGTTTTACATTGTTATTTTCCTTTGATCTCTATTTCAATACGACAGTCTAGAAATGAGACTGAAAGACTGAAGGCGTCAATATGCTTATCCCTTCTTCAAACATACAGAGGGAATCGAGAGCCTAACTTTATCGTGAGCTCTTCCATATATATATAACCTTACCCATTTCCTTCCTGACGCCTCCCTCCAACTCCTTGTCTGTGTGCCGTATTCATCACTCTCCACGGCACTGCAGGCGGGATGGATCCGTGCAATTACTCAGCGTGCAGAAGCCATGCCGTGAGTGTCACGGGAGATGCCGCACGACAGACGAGGATCACGGTGACGTTAGTCGGATGAAAGCATCGCGACGTGTGTGGCTTGCTTCACCTCCAGCCCGACCCACACAAAATTTGTAGCTCTAAAGCGGAACCACCTAACTTATTTACACTGGCCTTATGTACCTCAGTTCTTCTTCTCACAGCTTTAAGAAAGGCCGTGATGTTTATGAGACATTCTGCGACAAACAATATGAGAAGTAACTCCATCCCTTCCCCTTCCTCCTCAGTTTACCCCCCAATTTCAATCCCTTCTTTTTCCTTTCTCTCCCTCCCACCTGGAATAAAAAGCTTCCAGACTTCCCCATTCTCCAGCTGAAAGTACTTTCGAAGGAAGAAAAATTGAAACATGCATCCACGCGGGAATTTTTGACGAGTGTATCAAACAAGAATAAGACAATTATTTTTTCGTGGTTGACGTACCATCCCCTGCAGCGTATAAAGACATCTCTGGGAACAAAAAAAAAGGGGGAGAGGTGAGGTAAGGGACAAAACAAAAGAAAAGGAGAGGAAGGGACGAGGAAAGACTGTGACAGATGAATGGGATGTTCCGCACTATAGGTAAGAGGGGAGAGGAGTGCAGCTGTAAGTAAGACAGCCAAATAGGGGAAGGTTAAGAGAGAAAGGGCAGGCAGCAGATAGATGAACAGGCAGGAGGGAGGAAGGGAGTTACGGAGAAAGTCACTCATTCTTTATACTGAAAG
>NC_059297.1:7086910-7101910 GCF_017591435.1 Portunus trituberculatus | reverse complement strand
GTGAGTGATTGACGACTGGCTGGTCATGCTCTCTCGTTACAGTGATATTATATCTTGTGACAGCGAATTTCACACAGCAAGCATCTACCTGGCCACACATCAACACCACACCACACCAATCACACACACACACACACACACACACACACACACACACACACACACACACACACACACACACACACACACACACACACACACACACACACATGAAACCTTACCTTTAAGAAAAGAGTAAAATACACGCTGCATCAGTGAATGCACTACAGTAAAGCATGGCCAGATCTTTATAGCTTTTTTTTTCATGTTATGGCCTATAGCGCCTGTGGGTAATTTGAAGAGTATTGGAAGCGCCGTTAAGCTTCCCCTCATTATCGGCGCAGGCAGTCTTATTTAAAGTGGTACCCATATTAGGGTCCATATCATCACCCAAGCGCATCTTTGGTGTAACCACCTAGAACCTGCATGGGTATCATGGAGACATGTAGGTAACCTTAAACCACTCGACAAATGGCAAAGTATCAAGTCGATACGTGGTAGGATTAGAACGAACGCGTGGACGTCTGTCCGATCCCACGCTCAACACCTTATCCACTATGCCACTGCCTCCCACTTTTCGAATAAAAAGAAACAGGTTTATTGTTGATGTTGCTATTGCTTTCCTTTCTATAGCATTCTGCTGCTGCTGCTGCTGCTGCTGCTGCTGCTGCTGCTGCTACTACTATTACTACTACTACTACTACTACTACTACTACTACTACTACTACTACTACTACTACTACTACTACTACTTCTTAGTGATCAGATGTGTTTGTCTGTGGCGAAGTGACCTGACGATTGTGTAGAGATGGCGGCTTTCCTTGCTTTCCCTACAGTTTTGGGTGGGTGTGTTAGTTTTCTTATTCTCGAGGCCTTCGTTACGAAGGTCTCAGAGGTGGAGGCTGTGTTCCATCGAAAGATCTCGGGAGGTGCGGGAGGAGTTTTGAGTGCGAATCTCTGACCTGCAGGCTGAGTTCTGTCGGGAAAACTCATCGTCTGAGGAAGTGTCGAGCCCTGCAGTCTCCTTACTCAGTAATTACTGAGACGCAGGGCCAAGAGGAATGGCAAGTGGTATCTGCTGGTGCGAAGATAAGGAAGGTCTTAGAGCGCCTCACCGTGTGGAGACGACGAATTCCTTCTCTGTGTTGGAGGGAGTGGAGGAGGAGGGGGAGAAGGCGGGAGGTGACGAGGAGAAAAAGGAGGGGGGTGCAGACGATACTTCCTTGCCGAGAGGTAGGATTCTGGTGGTCGGGGATAGTCAGGTGAGACACTTTAACAGTTCGTTTTGTGCTGAGGAGAGAAGGCGAGGGTATGTCTGCCGGGTGCTGGGATTGAGAAGGTAAGTCCTAGGCTAGACACGTGCTTGGAGGAGGATGGGACCAAATCCATTGTTTTCCTCAGCGCAGGTGGGGATGGGAATGACCTCTGTAACCTCAGGACTGAGTAGTTATTCAGGAGCTTTAAGGAGGCTTTGGCTAAGATTAGGAATAAGGGTGTTGTGTGTTGCCGCAGAGGGGACTGGGAGATGAATGGCTGTCCAAGGCTACAGCAGTGAATTGCAGGCTTGCAGATCACTGCAGGAGCAATGGATGAGTGTTCATCGACAACTGGGACCTCTTTTATGACAAAAACACCTTGTATGCCAGAGATGGAGTGCATTTATCACGCCAAGGTGTTCGTGTTTTAGCTGGATCACTTGAACGCGAGTTAAATGCACTCCAGCGCTTTTTTCGTTAGTCAGGTGAGGGAAAGAACTTCTGAGGTCCATAGGGAGGAGAGAATAGTTAAATCTAGAAAAGTAACCAGCTTAGTAAATGCGAGGAATAGTTTAAGTGTGTATTACACGAACTGTAGGAGTATTTTGAATAATATAGATTTGGTTAGAGAAGCTAGCTGCTTGTTTTGAAAATTTTGATATAACTGCGTTTACAGAAACCTGGTTAGATATGTGAGGGTATTTGGTTAGGAGATGAAAATTTATGGTTATACACTTTCTCATAAGGATAGGGAAAACAGAAGAGAGGGAGGAGTGACTTTGTACGTTAAGGACAAACTGCAATGTTGCATAAACAACAGAATTAAGTCATATAGCGAAACAGTCTCTATGGGTGGATATTAAGGACGGGTCACAATCGATAGTAATGGGTTTGATGTACAGGCTACCTAATGCTTCAAACCAAATAAACTCTTCATTGTGGGAGGAAATAAATCGAGCATCCAGGTACAGTAAGGTATGTGTGGTAGGGGATTTCAAATATAGGAATGTTGACTGGAGCTTGATGGTGGTCATTAGGAAAACAGAAGATTATCTTAGGGTCATTCAGGATAATTTTTTAAAGCAAGTTATTTTAGAACCCACACGGGGAAAAATATTCCAGATTTAATTCTGACAAACAGGAAGAGGCAATTACGCAGGTGGAGGTTGGCGGCCAGCTAGGTAACAGTGACCACAATGAAATACGGTATACACTGAAATGGCACGTAACTTTTAGAAAAAAAAGCACTAGAAAAGTGCCTGACTTAAGGAAGGCTAATTTCGATGGCTTAAGGGGTATTTATAAGGAGTCGAATGGCAAGGGAGAGGCAAGGAAGTTCAGATAAGGTCCAGTATATAGGCGAGAGAAGGGAGATTGGATCAGAGAGGTGGGGTCGGATGTAAAATCGGAGAGGAGTCGTGTAGTGGGATCTGGCTTAGGACAGGACGAAAGGAATGGAGTGAGATTGATAGGGCCAGGGCAGGTGACGGTTGGTGAGATGTATAGCCACAGAGGGGTCAGATAGCTAATATTCCATATAAAGCAATAAAATCACAAAGCAACGACCCTAAGTGGATGACAGATAGATTAAAGCAATGCATAAGACGGAGGAGACTAAAGGTAGGAGATGAGATTTTAAGGCCACTATACAATGAATTAGTGAGAACAGTTAAGAGGTTAACGAGGAAAGCTAAAAACGAATATGAGTAGAGGGTAGCCAGCCAAGCAAAGACGGATCCAAGAGAGTTTTTCAATTATATAAGACGGAAAGCAGAGAAGAACAGGACAGGAAATGGGGAGATGGTTAGTTCTAGGAAAGAGATTAGTAGAATTATGAACGAGTATTTTTCAACTGTCTTCAAGTAAGAGAACACACAGGATATCCCAGATAGTGAACAGATTTTTAGGACAGAGGATAGTGATAAGCTGACAGATATTTATTTACTATATAACTAAGGGGATGATAGAACAGGAGATATAGAGACTAAAGAAATTCAAGTCACCAGGACCTGATGAAATATACCCAAGGGTACTTGAGGAGTGAAAGGAGGTCATCAGTGAGCCATTAAAAGTGCTTTTTAGGATGTCACTGGAGTCAGGTGAGGTACCGATAATATGGAGAAAAGCTAACGTAGTACCAATATTTAAGAAGGAAGATAAAACCCTAACGTCTAACTACAGACCTGTCAGCTTGGCTTCAATTGTGGGAAAATTAATGGAATCAATGATAGCGAAAAACATTAGGGAACACCTAGACAAACAGAGATTGCTAAATCACTCACAACATGGATTTACTAAGGAAAGTGGTGCCTTAAAAACTAGTTGAGTTTTTATAGTAGGGTTTATGAGGCGGCAGATAATGGTGATAATTATGACATTCTATACTAGACTCTTAAAAAAGATTAGAGTTCACGGGATAGATGGTAGAATATTAGGCTGGATTAAAGCATGGTTATGTAATAAGCGAAAGAGTGTAGTAATTAATGGATCTAATTCCGAGGGGGGTCAAGTAATTAGTGGGGTGCCACAGGGTTCAGTTTTAGGGCCATTATTATTATTAATATACATTAATGATTTGGATAGTGGAATTAGCAGTGATATTCGGAAATTTGCAGACGACATGAAAATAGGTAGATTAACTAGGTCAGATTCGGATGCCATTGCCTTGCAGGCAGACTTAGATAGGATGAAAGAATGGACAGATAAATGGCAAATGCAGTTCAATATTAACAAGTGCAGGGTACTGAGCGTAGGAAGAGATAATCCACACAACAGGTACACGATAAATAACGAGGCACTACGATGTTCCAAGTATAATAAAGATTTAGGAGTAATAATTAGCTCAGATCTCGGGCAAAGGAAACAATGTATTGAGGCTAGAAATAAGGCGAGTAGGGTTCTAGGATTCATTTTTAGAAGTGTTAAAAGCAGAAATCCTGCAGTAATACTAAAATTATACTTGGCGCTGGTGAGACCACATCTTGACTATGCGGTACAGTTCTACTGGTTCCCACATTCTAGGAAGGATATAGCTCTATTGGAGTCAGTGCAAAGGAGGATATCTAAAAAGATACAAGGGATGAGGGATATTCCCTATGAAGAGACACTGAAGAAACTCAATCTGCATTCCTTAAGGCGGGTTCACACGTGCCAATTTGCGACTGATTTTTTATGTACATAGAGTTTTCGACTCATCCCTTCTAGTCGGAAAGTGTCAGACGTACCACCTGGAAAGTATCAACTAGTTGGCGCCTTGTCGGGAAGTGAATGTAAACAAACAGCTACCCGCCAAGGTGTCTTCCCCAGTGACGATGCTGAAGCTGTGATTGGTCTTCCTTTAGCGTACAGGAAGAGTCAATAGAAAAGAAACTGCCTGTAGATCCGTCCATGGCTAAGTAGAAGGAAAGAAAGTGTCTACCATACTCTAAATTAGCCTTCATTTCTCATATGAAAATTGTTAATCTTTAGATGATTATGCACAATTGCGATCAAATTGAATCCTGACAAGTCTTCAATCTTCAGCTCCACAACACCCTGCATTGAGGGAAACACGTCTTGCAGAGTGGCAGCTATTTCATCTAACGACGATTTGCATTTCTGGAGTCCTGGTAAACTGAAAACAAAATTTTTCTTTAGGACAAAGGAGACATATAAAAGTATTTAAGTGGTATAAGGGTTTTGACATGACGTTCTTAGGATTAGTAGCGAGTGGTTGATGAGTGGAACGGACTCAGTGGTCATGTAGTCAGTGCTAAGTCATTATGGAACTTTAAAAGGAAAGGGGACTCATATATATATATATATATATATATATATATATATATATATATATATATATATATATATATATATATATATATATATATATATATATATGAAAACTACATAAATCCTATTCTTTATGAGAGAACGAAGCACTTAAGAATGCAGGCCATTAAGTTTCCTTGAGGTGACCAGAAAGTGTCCCAAAGTAACATTCCATGGTATATTTCCTTGGCTACTGATTATTTAACGAGAGAAAGAGAGAGAGAGAGAGAGAGAGAGAGAGAGAGAGAGAGAGAGAGAGAGAGAGAGAGAGAGAGAGAGAGAGAGAGAGAGAGAGAGAGAGAGAGAGGCAAAAACTCAAATCATGAAAAAAAATAGTGCAGCCAACAGGATGAATACCTGACACACACACACACTCTCTCTCTCTCTCTCTCTCTCTCTCTCTCTCTCTCTCTCTCTCTCTCTCTCTCTCTCTCTCTCTCTCTCTCTCTCTCTCTCTCTCTCTCTCTCTCTCTCTCTCTCTCTCTCTCTCTCTCTCTCTCTCTCTCTCTCTCTCTCTCTCTCTCTCTCTCTCTCTCTCTCTCTCTCTCTCTCTCTCTCTCTCTCTCTCTCTCTCTCTCTCTCTCTCTCTCTCTCTCTCTCTCTCTCTCTCTCTCTCTCTCTCTCTCTCTCTCTCTCTCTCTCTCTCTCTCTCTCTCTCTCTCTCTCTCTCTCTCTCTCTCTCTCTCTCTCTCTCTCTCTCTCTCTCTCTCTCTCTCTCTCTCTCTCTCTCTCTCTCTCTCTCTCTCTCTCTCTCTCTCTCTCTACAATCTATTTCTCTACAATATTTACAAGACTTAAAAATAGATAATATACAAGATGGTCAGCATGCAAATGGAGCACTATTCGTTTCACTTCACTAGCACTATTCACGCACTGCACTACACTGAGTGTCACGTCACAAAGAGTGTCAGAGGAGTTGGCAGTGTCTGTCTCCACTTATGTGCCATCAGTTTGACACTGTGAGTGTTCATCTCCTGGACGTGAGGCACCGCGGCCGTGAACAAGTTCCACATCCTGGAGACGCGTCCTGCGAAGGTGCGTTGATGCTGACACCCGTGGGATCGCGGCACCTCTACGGCGTCACCACCATTGAGCACCGTTCTCGTGCTCCGTGCGGTGACTCTTAGAGGATGACGCAGCCCTGCCAGATGTGGCACTCTTTGCACCTGTGCCTTATGGAACACTACGATCGCCGCCACGTCTCTGCGGTGTTCCAGTGAATCAAGGGGACGCTCAGGCTCTGGGTGAGGTGGTAGTGCAGCATCTACTAGCCGTATGGCGCGGCGTTGGATGCTGTCCAGTCTCCTTCTGTGTGTGGCGGCACAGGACATCCAGGAGAGAGCTGCGTATTCAAGGTGGGGCCGCACCTGTGCCTTGTACAGCAGCAGTCTCCCCTTCCTGTCGAGGAAACTGGCGATCCTTCTGAGAGCGGAGATCCTGTGAGAGGCTTTCTTGGCAATGGTTTTGACATGCCTGTCAAACCTCAGCCCTCGATCCACCTCCACTCCAAGTATCTTGACGTCATCTTGGGTGGGAGAGCAGCAACGCCAAAGACAACTTTCCTGCCATTGCTGCCATGGCGGCTGGGGACCGAGACAACCATTGCTTGTGTCTTCTCCGGCGCGAATGTCACTTGCCAGCGAGCACCCCACTCCTTTATCACTCGTAGCTGCTGATTGATGGCCTCAGCAGCCCGCCCACTGTCCTGGCGTGGATAGGTATAGGAGAGGGTGCAGTCATCAGCATAGGCCATGACTCCTGGCAGTAGCTGGAGAAGATCATCCACGTAGATATTCCACAGGAGTGGGCCAAGAATTGAACCCTGTGGCACTGATGCCTCCACAGGCAGGGACTCAGATGTTTGCCCGTTGACAACCACCTTGAGGCTTCTGTCCTGCAGGTAATTTCCCAGAGTCGTAGCAAGCCACCCTGGATGCCTTTAGCACGAAGCTTTTCTAGTAATCCGTTGTGCCATACTTTATCAAAAGCTCCTGCTATGTCCAAAGCAACCACTATAGTGTCCTTGCCGTCGTCGAGGGCGTCCTGCCAATGCCTGGTGAGAAGCATCATTAGGTCGGAGGTTGACCTTCCAGGTCTGAACCCAAACTGTTGGTCTGAGAGGAGGGCATTGTCCTTGAGATGGCTACACACCACCTCTGCCACGACCCTCTCAAACACTTTACCCACCACTGACAACAGGGATATGGGTCTGTAGTTTTTGGGTCCGTCCTGGAGCTTTTTGTGCAGGAACTACTCGAGCCTCTCTCTCTCTCTCTCTCTCTCTCTCTCTCTCTCTCTCTCTCTCTCTCTCTCTCTCTCTCTCTCTCTCTCTCTCTCTCTCTCTCTCTCTCTCTCTCTCTCTCTCTCTCTCTCTCTCTCTCTCTCTCTCTCTCTCTCTCTCTCTCTCTCTCTCTCTCTCTCTCTCTCTCTCTCTCTCTCTCTCTCTCTCTCTCTCTCTCTCTCTCTCTCTCTCTCTCTCTCTCTCTCTCTCTCTCTCTCTCTCTCTCTCTCTCTCTCTCTCTCTCTCTCTCTCTCTCTCTCTCTCTCTCTCTCTCTCTCTCTCTCTCTCTCTCTCTCTCTCTCTCTCTCTCTCTCTCTCTCTCTCTCTCTCTCTCTCTCTCTCTCTCTCTCTCTCTCTCTCTCTCTCTCTCTCTCTCTCTCTCTCTCTCTCTCTCTCTCTCTCTCTCTTTTTTTTTTTTTATTTAAACAAAACTTAATACAAAGGAACATGTACCCAAAGGCGCACTGTCGTGTGCTACCTATTCTAAGGGTACTACAATCTATTTCTCTACAATATTTACAAGACTTAAAAATAGATAATATACAAGATGGTCAGCATGTAAATGGAGCACTATTCGTTTCACTTCACTAGCACTATTCACGCACTGCACTACACTGAGTGTCACGTCACAAAGAGTGTCAGAGGAGTTGGCAGTGTCTGTCTCCACTTATGTGCCATCAGTTTGACACTGTGTGTGTTCATCTCCTGGACGTGAGGCACCGCGGCCGTGAACAAGTTCCACATCCTGGAGACGCGTCCTGCGAAGGTGCGTTGATGCTGACACCCGTGGGATCGCGGCACCTCTACGGCGTCACCACCATTGAGCACCGTTCTCGTGCTCCGTGCGGTGACTCTTAGAGGATGACGCAGCCCTGCCAGATGTGGCACTCTTTGCACCTGTGCCTTATGGAACACTACGATCGCCGCCACGTCTCTGCGGTGTTCCAGTGAATCAAGGGACGCTCAGGCTCTGGGTGAGGTGGTAGTGCAGCATCTACTAGCCGTATGGCGCGGCGTTGGATGCTGTCCAGTCTCCTTCTGTGTGTGGCGGCACAGGACATCCAGGAGAGAGCTGCGTATTCAAGGTGGGGCCGCACCTGTGCCTTGTACAGCAGCAGTCTCCCCTTCCTGTCGAGGAAACTGGCGATCCTTCTGAGCGGAGATCCTGTGAGAGGCTTTCTTGGCAATGGTTTTGACATGCCTGTCAAACCTCAGCCCTCGATCCACCTCCACTCCAAGTATCTTGACGTCATCTTGGGTGGGAGAGCAGCAACGCCAAAGACAACTTTCCTGCCATTGCTGCCATGGCGGCTGGGGACCGAGACAACCATTGCTTGTGTCTTCTCCGGCGCGAATGTCACTTGCCAGCGAGCACCCCACTCCTTTATCACTCGTAGCTGCTGATTGATGGCCTCAGCAGCCCGCCCACTGTCCTGGCGTGGATAGGTATAGGAGAGGGTGCAGTCATCAGCATAGGCCATGACTCCTGGCAGTAGCTGGAGAAGATCATCCACGTAGATATTCCACAGGGTGGGCCAAGAATTGAACCCTGTGGCACTGATGCCTCCACAGGCAGGGACTCAGATGTTTGCCCGTTGACAACCACCTTGAGGCTTCTGTCCTGCAGGTAATTTCCCAGAGTCGTAGCAAGCCACCCTGGATGCCTTTAGCACGAAGCTTTTCTAGTAATCCGTTGTGCCATACTTTATCAAAAGCTCCTGCTATGTCCAAAGCAACCACTATAGTGTCCTTGCCGTCGTCGAGGGCGTCCTGCCAATGCCTGGTGAGAAGCATCATTAGGTCGGAGGTTGACCTTCCAGGTCTGAACCCAAACTGTTGGTCTGAGAGGAGGGCATTGTCCTTGAGATGGCTACACACCACCTCTGCCACGACCCTCTCAAACACTTTACCCACCACTGACAACAGGGATATGGGTCTGTAGTTTTTTGGGTCCGTCCTGGAGCTTTTTGTGTGCAGGAACTACTCGAGCCTCCTTCCACACTGAAGGCCAGACGTTTTCCCGTACACAAGTTGTGAACTTGGGTGAGAGGGGCAGCCAGTTCCTGGGAGCATCGCTTCAGCAGGTGCGGGCTGATGTCATCAGGGCCGGTCTCTCTCTCTCTCTCTCTCTCTCTCTCTCTCTCTCTCTCTCTCTCTCTCTCTCTCTCTCTCTCTCTCTCTCTCTCTCTCTCTCTCTCTCTCTCTCTCTCTCTCTCTCTCTCTCTCTCTCTCTCTCTCTCTCTCTCTCTCTCTCTCTCTCTCTCTCTCTCTCTCTCTCTCTCTCTCTCTCTCTCTCTCTCTCTCTCTCTCTCTCTCTCTCTCTCTCTCTCTCTCTCTCTCTCTCTCTCTCTCTCTCTCTCTCTCTCTCTCTCTCTCTCTCTCTCTCTCTCTCTCTCTCTCTCTCTCTCTCTCTCTCTCTCTCTCTCTCTCTCTCTCTCTCTCTCTCTCTCTCTCTCTCTCTCTCTCTCTCTCTCTCTCTCTCTCTCTCTCTCTCTCTCTCTCTCTCTCTCTCTCTCTCTCTCTCTCTCTCTCTCTCTCTCTCTCTCTCTCTCTCTCTCTCTCTCTCTCTCTCTCTCTCTCTCTCTCTCTCTCTCTCTCTCTCTCTCTCTCTCTCTCTCTCTCTCTCTCTCTCTCTCTCTCTCTCTCTCTCTCTCTCTCTCTCTCTCTCTCTCTCTCTCTCTCTCTCTCTCTCTCTCTCTCTCTCTCTCTCTCTCTCTCTCTCTCTCTCTCTCTCTCTCTCTCTCTCTCTCTCTCTCTCTCTCTCTCTCTCTGTATATCATTTAAACTAGTGATAGATGCCCGAGATCTAAGAATGTTACACATACTTCTATGTTTATCTACTGGGAGGAATACTCCTAGGCGCAAATGTTTATCATTGAGTTCAAAGGAAGGCTTTAGGTAAACAGAACATTAGATCTGCATAAGTCAAATCTGTAAGTAAACAGAATTTCTTCACTCAAGCTTCAAACATTTTCTATTCCGTTGTTATTTCACCCTTTGCCATCTCCCATTGCCCGCCTGCTCTTCTCCCCATTCCCTCCTTCCCAGTAATATTCCCTTCTCCTTACAATGACTAGCTCTCTTTTACAGTAATATCCTACTCTCACACAATGCTCCCTCTCACCAAGCGTCCCTTTTCCACATGAGCACTCCCTCTGCCCACCATTTATCCACAGCCCAAATGCTCTCCTTTCCGAGCCTCAACCATTAAAGTGTTACTTCCTCTGCCTTCAATAAATTTTTCTTCTTCTCAACGTGCTGTTCTTCCTTCTTCCTTTTGCTTTGTACTTTCTTCTCGTCTACAGGTGTCTTCCCACAAAAAGCTCACTGAAAGTGAAGAATATAATTTCATTAGTAAGGTGTGTTATCACCAAGGAAAGTGGCCAGCTCGGTGCCGAAACGAAGCTCCTTCCATGCAGGGTCTCGCGACTTGTACGGCTTCCTATTTTCCCTCTTACTGCTTACTACTTTACATAATTGTTTTTTTAAGTGTAGCGATCCTCCAGCCGGCAGAACTGGATTTTTTTTCTTATATCGTCCCATCTTGGTAGTCTTCGTGCAAAAATGAGTTTTCGTCTTTACTGAAAACGCTTACGTCTATTTCAAGCGATGCTTTCTCCTCTTCCAGGAAAATAAGCAACCCGTTGCAATGGAATACTGTCTAAAAGCTATTCTCTCCAGAGATCTCGAATATTTAATTTCAAGATCTGCAGACAAAGCTTCCCCAGGAGGATTATAAAAGAGACTCAACATTGGTCCCGCCACCGTCATTATTTATGGTCTGCAGGTAGGTTCCAGCTCTTCATCTAGGAAAAATGGAAACCAAAGCAGAGAGAAGCTCATTACCCACCTTCCAAGCCCGGCTGCAGTGAGGCGAGGTGTGGCGTACACACACATCACCACGTTTGCACGGCACATGCAAGTTAAAACATTTCATCACAATAGAACACAAAATAATTATATATTGGCCCGTATTCTGAAGCTCAGAAGACCATTATTTGCTACTGGAATGGTGGGAGAACCGCGACGCTATATCATCACCACGTACCTCAAAACTCTTCCTGGTGACCACATGTGGCTTATAAGGAACCCTGTGCATCGTAGAAGCGTAGGACTCATCTTATTACCATTCTATAGAACTGTGTCAGAAACGGGAAATATCTGGTGTGTGTGTGTGTGTGTTTTGTGTGTGTGTTATTAGAGAGAGAGAGAGAGAGAGAGAGAGAGAGAGAGAGAGAGAGAGAGAGAGAGAGAGAGAGAGAGAGAGAGAGAGAGAGAGAGAGAAGAGAAGAGAGAGAGAGAGAGAGAGAGGATGGGGATTGCACAGTGTGAGTAAGTAACATCACAACATTAGAAGATGAAAGTAGCAGATATAGCAACTACTCAAAATTCCTTTATGTGACCTTCTTGTACGATTTGACTCTCCAACACCTTCAACGCAACTACTATCACCTCCATTCCTTCCTCCATAAAAAATAACACCATTAACACTATAACCCCCAACAAAATCAGTAGTACTCGCAATCACAGCATGGACACCATCACCACCGCATCACAACCACCAACAACAATTTGCCACCATTGCCAATACCTTTTGCAATCACTGCCACTTCTACTACTTATTACTACTACTACTACTATTACTACTACTACTACTACTACTATGACTACCACTTTTACTACTCGCTACTACAACAACAACAACAACACCAACAACAACAACAACAACAAAAACAACAACAACTACTACTACTACTACTACTACTACTACTACTACTGCTACTGCTACTGCTACTGCTGCTGCTGCTGCTGCTGCTGCTGCTGCTGCTACTGCTACTACTACTACTACTACTGCTACTACTGCTACTGCTGCTGCTACTGCTGCTGCTGCTGCTGCTGCTGCTGCTGCTGCTGCTGCTGCTGCTGCTGCTGCTGCTACTGCTGCTGCTACTACTACTACTACTACTACTACTACTACTACTGCTGTGGTGTATCTACATCATAATACGATTTATATAAGTTACCCTTATAACTCAAGTTTTTTTTTTTTATGATGTACCTCATAACCCATTTTCATCACTACACTGTAAAGAGATTCTAATACCGTAAGAAGAGGTTCATAACCTAATAATTGTAATCATATATTGCTCTTATGTTCCTATGTATATAGTCACAGCTTTTATAAATCCATAATATTTATACGGTTAGGAAACAAAGAAGGTAGCACAACATTTCTGACTGTCTTTTAGATACGGCCAACATTCTTGAACTTTTCCTTACCTCTAATTCTTCTGTTTATGCTGTTACTCTATCTTCTCCGTTGGACTCCTCCAATCACAATCTCATCTCTGTATTTGTCCTATTTCTCCAATCTCTCCTCAGGATCCCACTGGCGTTTTGCCTCTGCCAATTGGGGTACTTGAAAAGATATTACGCTGATTTTCCCTGGAATGATAACTATTTCCGTGTCAGAGACCCATCTCTGTGTGCTGAATGCATAACTGAGGTGACAGTGTCTGGCATGGAGGCATCCATTACTCATTCTTTTTCTCAAGCTAAACCTTCTAAACCTTGGTTTAACACAGCCTGTTCTCGTGCTATATGTACATGATAGAGAGGTTGCCCGTAAAAGGTACTTGAGCCTTCCGTCTCCTGAATCTCATGGATTTTATATTTCTGCCCGGAATCATGCCAAGTCTGTTCTTCAACTTGCCAAACACTCCTTCATAAATAGAAAATCTCAAAATCATTCAAACTCTAACTCCCCTCGAAACTTCTGGCATCTGGCCAAAAACAACTCTAATAACTTTACTTCTTCATCTTTCCCTTCTATATTTCATCGTGATGGCACCACTGCCATCTGTGTTTTGAATGCATCATTCATACGTTAGTCCGTCTGTTTATAGGTTTGATACCTGTCCTGTAGGCCTAGAGACACGTCTGTTATAAGTTGTCATAGAGTGAATCACGTAGTGTACTTTTTATCTTTGAGAGGTACTGAAACTACTAACAATAATTTTAAAAATTTTTGATAAAATACACCTGAATCACCAACACATCTTAGTAATCACAATATTTCAGTGTGTAGTAATTTTCCGTGTCAAACTACTTGCATCACCACCACTACGCCTCACGGTGCCCGCTGGGCAAGGCACCGGATATCTTCCTTGAGTAGACAAGATATCATCCAAATTTTTTAAAGAAACGAAAAACGAGCTCGCGAAACTGCTCATGGTTTCAGTCAATAAATCTTTGCTAGCGGGGAAAGTCCCTCTACGAGTGGAAGCAAGCAAATATCACGCATATTTCCAAAAAAAGAAATAAATCACTCCCGGTCAATTACAGACCAGTCTTACTTCAGTAGTGTGCAAGCTGATGGAAACAATAATCAGAGATAAGATTGTTGAATATTTAAAAGGAAATAAAAATATTGAAAGATTCCCAATACGATTTCATAAATAAGCGGTCCTGCTTAACAAACTAACTGGACTTCTTTTATGAAGCATTTAATTAGTATGATTTGACAAGTAGTTGATATTATTTATCTTGATTTTCGGAAAACTTTCAATATTGATCCGCAAGAGCGACTAATCAGTAAAGTATAAGCTCATGGCATTGCCAAAATAGCCTAAAATGGCTGGAAGACTGGCGGCCCTCTGACAGAAAGCAATTTATTATCAATGGAAAAGAATCAGAGTGATATAAATAGTGGTGTTCCTAAAGGCTCTGTATTAGGTTCAGTATTTATATATATATATATATATATATATATATATATATATATATATATATATATATATATATATATATATATATATATATATATATATATATATATATATATATATATATATATATATATATATATATATATATATATATATATATATATATATATATATATATATATATATATATATATATATATATATATATATATATATATATATATATATATATATATATATATATATATATATATATATATATATATATATATATATATATGATATTGATGAAGGAATGAAAGCCATAATAAGTACATTAGTGGACGACATCAAGATAATGAGTAAAGTAACGGCAATGTCACAATGGCAAGAACTACAATGTCAAATGAAATTTGATGTAAAAAAGTGTTGTCCTTCACATCGGGAATAACAGTGTTCAAGCAAAATATGTAATGAATATTGTGCCTCTGGAAAGTGCTGAAAATAAAAGGAATTCTTGGTGTTATCGTGGTTAAAGATATTAAGCTGAGTCAACACTGCACAAAAACAATGAAGAGAGCAAATAGATTAGTATGGTTCATTGGAAAAATCTTTGAATTTATGTCAGAAAAAATTATAATCGATTTATGTAACTTATTGCTGTGCCCTCACCTTGAATACTGTGTATAGTTCTGGTCACCATATTACAAAGAAAAGACATTGAAAACTGGAAAAGATACTGCGTAGACTTACTAAATGATTCCAAGATTGAAAATAAGCCGTATGAAGAAGGACTAGAAGCGTTCAATCTATTCAGCTTAATTAACGTATCACAGGATAAGAAGAGACCTAATTGAAGTTTTAAAAAAAAATTAAAGGATATAACAAGCTTGACGCTAATATGTATTTT
>NC_059297.1:7044410-7081910 GCF_017591435.1 Portunus trituberculatus | reverse complement strand
CAGATCACACGATGTATCGCCCTCAGAATGTCAGAAATATACATTGTCAGAGGTGTGGGCGAAATAACCACACCATTCAAAATTGTAGAACCATAGAATGCTTTAGATGTCACAAGTGGGGACATTTCGCGAGTCAGTGCACAGTGAAATTACCACCAATACCACCAAGGGCGAGGCCCACGGTAACTTGTTTCACCTGCGGGGTACAGGGGCATGCGAGTAAGGACTGCATGAACAACTCACGTAGGTACACCACATATCAAACACAAAAAAAACGCCAATTTACCACCAACGCAACCACATGAATCGGTGGTAATCACAGCGGTGAATAGTGACACGGGAAATGTTTCTATTGAAGTTCAGATTGAAAATGAGAGTGTATTAGCCTTGATGGACACGGGGCAGGGGTATCTCTTGTATCGCGTGACGTTGTAGACAAACTTAAAAGAAACACATTACTCCAACAAATAAGGTAATTCGCAATGCGAGTGGAGATGAAATGTTGACTTCAGGAAAGACTAAGCTAACTTTGACAATTGGAGGTAAGATATACACACATGATTTTGTGATCAGTGAAGATAGAGCCTTGCCATCACAGATAATAATAGGTTTTGACTTTATGAAAAGATATAATGTGAATCTAAATACCAAACCTCTGCAATTATATATTGAAGGAAGGAGAATTGTTATTGTAGAAATACCCATGATGCATGCCATCATGATAACTGAGAGAAGTGAAAAGGAAGCAGTAACAAATGAATCAAAGGATAATCCCAGTTATAAATGCTCAGTAGCTCAGACATCAATATTACAAGGAGTACGAGTGAGTTATGTGACCTTAGAAACAAAGTTAGTGGATAGTGATATCGCTATATTCGAGCCAGTTAAAGGAGTTATAGGGTCTCAGTTTTTATGTCCAGGTTTAGTGAAATTAGAAAATGACATGGAGAAGAAGAAATCTAGGTTTGTGGTGAGGTATATAAATTTCTCGAGTGAACATGTGCCGTTAGAGCCAGGGAAAACATTAGGCTACTTACAGTCATGTCAGAGTGAGGTTCTGCCAAGCGGGAGTGATGAATATACAGTGAATGGTGTGACAGAAGAAAATGAAACAGATAAAATGAAGGCCTTTTCAGAAATCATTAATCACATGTATCCTGAGGGAACAAGGAAAAATCAAATATTGAAAGAATTAGTTGTTAAATACTCCTCTGTCTTTGCTAGTGATGACGACATTCCAAGTATATCACCCTTTTTCTATCACACCATTCAGTTACAGTCCAGACCTACGTCCAAGAAACCTTATCCCATCCCAGCTTGTTTTTATGATAAGGTAGCTGAACAAATTAAAGTAATGGAGAGCCAGGGTATTATTAGACCATCCAGATCAGCATTTATCTCCCCAGTTGTTCCCATAGTGAAAAAGGATGGAAAAATTAGATTGTGTGTAGATTTCAGGAATTTAAATCAGCATGTGCTGAATGATTCTTACCCATTACCTAATGTGAATAACATTTTGCATAACTTGGGAAAAGGAAAGATGTTTTCATGCCTTGACTTGAAACAAGGTTACCATCAAATACAGTTAAATGAAGAAAGCAAGCCCTGGACTGCATTTGCAACACCAAATGGATTATATGAACATAATGTGCTACCTATGGGTTTAAAGGATTCTCCTGCGGCATTCTGTAGAATTATTAATCAGGTATTGGCTGGATTGACAGGATCTGATACTTTTGTTTATATTGATGATATCATAGTTCAAGGAACAGATCTAGAAAATCATGTAAAGAATTTGGAGAGGGTTCTTCTACGCTTGCAAGATGCTCAGTTGAAAGTAAACCTGAAAAAATGTAATTTCTTTAAGGATAGTGTAAATTATCTAGGACATATTATATCAGCCGAAGGGTTGAAAACACAGCCTAGCAAAATTGAAGTTATTAAGAACATGCCAGCCCCACAACAGTGAAAGAATTACAGTCCTTCATTGGAATGGCTAACTACTATAGGAAGTTTGTGAGAAACTATGCTGAGATAGCTGCTCCCTTAACTAAACTAACAGCAGGAATGGTGAATGGAAAGAAGAACAATAACCACATAATGTGGAATGAAGAAGCTGATAGGGCTTTTAAGACCTTGAAGCAAGAATTAACACAAAATGTTGTTTTGAAATTTCCAGACTTCTCAAAGCCGTTCTTTTTAACGACGGATGCTTCGAGCTTTGCCATCGGGGGATTAATACAACAAAGGGATAGCATGAATAACCTAAGACCCTTATCATTTTTTTAGCAGGAAACTGAACAAGGCTGAACTTAATTATAGTACTATTGAAAGAGAGGCTCTGGCAATTGTATATGGGCTTAAGGTAAACAGAGATTTGTGCCTGGGTTACCCTATTTATATTCTCACAGATCACAGACCATTAGTATGGTTGTTGACCACCTCAAATGCAAATAGCAGGATAGTTCGGTGGCAATTAGCTGTTGCAGAGTTTGATATTAAGGTGGAATATATTCCTGGAAAAGCTAACAAGGTAGCAGATCATTTATCCAGGTTGAGGGAAGTGGAAATAAATGAAGGAAATGAACATTTGTTAGCAATAACAGAAAACACAGAAGAAAATATGGTGGATTGGAATCTGAAGGAATTAATAAGGTCACAAGATAACCATGAATTTTATGGCTTATTGAAGAAGTTAATGAGAGAGAATTTAACTGAGCAAGAAATAAAAGGAAAATTAAGTAAGCACAATATTGATAAGAGGTATAAGAAGTTAAAGATATCAGAATTGTCTCTAGACAATAATATGCTTTACAGAGTAAGTCACAACACATATGGAGAAATGACGCGTCAGATATTAGTACCCGAACAGTTTGTGCACACTGCTGTACACCTCGGCCACTCTTTGCCAACCGCGGGGCATGGTGGGCCATCCGTTACCTTAAGTAGGTGTCAGAAATTTGCATATTGGCCAAAAATGAAGGAGGACATTGAAAGATATTGCAGGTCTTGTCTCATCTGTCGTAGGCTTAAGAGGTCGGGGGACGCCCCAGCACCACTGAGAAGATACCCGGATGTTGAGAGACCTTTCCAGCGCATACATATGGATATTGTTGGTCCCATGGGTAGATCGGATAATGGATATATGTATTGTCTTGTTGTGATAGATGTGCTTACTAGATATTTGATTACAAAACCACTGAAAACCAAGTCGGCCGCAGAAGTTGCTAGAATATTTTTTGATGAAGTGATTTGTAAACATGGTATACCTGAGATGTTAGTGACAGACCAAGGTAGGGAATTTGTCAATTCTATATTACAGGGATTAACTGAGTTACTGCATTTCCGACATAGCAAAACTACAGCTTACCATCCTCAAGCAAATGGGATAGTTGAAAGATCAAATGCAACCTTGATTAACATACTGCGCACTTTGGTGCAAGATAATATGAATATCTGGGATACAATGCTCCCAATAGCTACATTTGCATATAATAGTGCTTACCACACAAGTATAAAAGAAAGTCCTTTTATCTCATGTATCTCAGAGATCCAACCATCCCATTTGAAATGATGAAAGAGGAACAAGTTTGGTATAATGTTGATGATTTTAAGCAGGAGATGGCAACAAAAGCAAATAGGGTATATGCTAGGTGTCAGCAATATTTAGAAGAAGCTAAGGAATAAATGAAAAGGCTCAATGTAAGAAGGCAAGGATAAAGACTATTCAAGTTGGAGATAGAGTATATGTCCGCCGAGTACCCACTGCAGGAACCCCCGCAAAGTTGCAACCCGCATATACAGGTCCTTATAGAGTGACAGAAAAGGTGAGTGATGTAGTGGTCAAATTAAGAAACATTAGAAATGGTAAGATGACAACATTACACACTGACAGAATAAGAATTATCCATGAAGACAATGCTACCCCTCAGATGAACCCGAATGTCAGACGAGCATATCCGGTACACGAGCCAGGTGAAACAAGGGAAACCAAGTTGACATTGCAGACACTAGATCCTTTTCCAGTGTTCTCAGGGATGTAGAGCACTGTGTAGATTCAGAATCGGATGACAATTCACTATCAGAAGCGAGTCATGGTGTTGATGAGGAAATTCATAATGTAACTGAGAATTTGCAAGAAGAATATCAAGGTGAAGCTACCACGTCAGTCCCATACAGTTTACGGTCGAGGACAAGTGTGCCGAATCTTCCGTTTGTAATGCATAAGCCCTTAGAATATGGTAAAAGAAAATAAATAAAATAAAATAAAATGAAATGTTCCTTTGCAGACTGTGGGGCTATGCATGGGATACGTTCAAGCCTGGGATGTACCCCAAAGCTCACCTCCTCAACAAGGGATGAGTTTCTCCCAAGACCATCAACTACTTGTAACTGGACAAGCTTATGTGGTGCCTTTTTTGTTGAAATTGGAGGATATCTATGAGCCAATTAAAAAAGCCATCAATATCACTCAGAATATAATATATAATTTAGATGAAATTGCAGGAGATGATTTTATCATCAATCAGAATATGATATATAATTTAGATGAAATTGAGGGAGATGATTTTATCTTGTTTACCTCTTTGATTTCTCAGCATATCCTGGCTTTTCAAGAAAGATTAAAAATTTGCATGCTTCAATGCAGGATTTCCTAATGCATATTGTGGCCAATGACATTCCTCAACCTAGAAGGAAAAAAGGGGGCAATAAATTTTATAGGATCTTTTGCAAACACATTATTTGGGACTGCTACACAAGATCAAGTTGATATTATTCATAAAAGATTACAATCGTTAGACTCCTTCACAGAAGAGGAAAGAAAACTCCTCAATGTTCATTCCCATGTTATCAATGTCACTCTCAATGAACTAACAAATGTTCATCAAACATTGGAAAAACTAGAAACTGCTACCCGTGTTACTAAGACCCTTATGACTAAGATGGAAAAACATATAGAAAATAATGAAAATCCATTCTTTCACTGGAGATTTTACTGCATGTCCAGCTAGCCTTGACATCCATTGCAGCTGATCATATTAATTTTAAGATAGGATTACAAAGTATGATGGAAACCCATATTTCTCCTAATATTGTGACAAATGCATTTTACTACAACTTTTAGATGAGATATCAGTTAAACATGAGTTATTGTTTCCTCCTAAACCAGAATATTTAGGATTACACAGAGCTGCTATTCGTGTAATCCATAAGACTGCATTACATGACTTGAGCTTCTACTTACTCGTTCCTTTGCGAGGAATTCCAGCTGACACCTTTGATGTCTTCAGGATGACCTCCCTTCCCTTTCCTATTTCTAAATCAGATGCTTTTTTAATGCATCAACCTTCAAGGAAATATTTAGTGATTAACAAGGCAAGAAATCAATTTTTTTGACTGATGATTTTGATGATTGTAGGATGTCTGATGATATATTGATATGTCCTCCCAACCAACCTATATATTCCACTAACACTGATTGTTGTGAGGTTGCTATTTTTCTGCACAAGCCTTCTGTCTCTGATATATGTAACACGCTGATTGTGAAGTCTTTCAAGCCTATTTTTGTTGATCAGCCATCTGGGTGGAATTATGCCACAAGCAAACCACTAGATATTACTGTGAATTGTAACAACTCCTCCATTCCTACTACTAGACACATTATTAATGGTACTGGCCTTCTGAAAGTGAGTCAGGGTTGTTCTATACATAGTGATACATTTTCTCTCCCTGCTTCCTCTCATTATATTGCTGAAGCTCCTATGGTTATTCAACCTTATCCCTTACTACTCCCATTGCCTTCTCATCCTGGGAACATTCTGTTATTGTGAATACCACTAATATCAGCATTCCCGACAGTTTTGGTCTTGAGCCCTGGTCTGTCCCAAAATATATTGCACATATGCAGCCGCTGGCGAAACAGTCCCCTCCTACGGCACTCGACTGGCACAACTGGAAGGACTGGCTCTGGATCCTGTTGCCTATTGGGGTCATCGCGGCCGGCCTGGTGGCCTACCGCATCTACCGACCCTGTGCACTCCTTGGCTTGGCACAGGCTGCGCCAGCCCAGGTGACTGTCAGCACACAACGCCAGCTCAATCCAGAGGACACCGCTTATCACGCATGCCCTCACCACTAGCAGTTCGCGCCGGGACGCGCTACTAAGGATGGGGGTATGTCATACCCTGGCATGCCACAGCCTGGTGGGACATAGCGTGATGCAGCAGTGGCACAAGGATGTAAATAATTACGTCTACGGGAGAATTGTAAAAGGGACCCTGCTGTGAACACGAGAGTGAGAGGCCTAACATAAACAAGAGAGAGGGAAGCCAGGCATCAGATAGTACGCAGACCCAAACAAACACTCAAAACAAAATACTCTGGTTACGACGTTGGAGAGTAGTATAGTCAACACGTGTTTCCCCACGTGTAGTTAAACAGGATTGGTGGTTTTAAATGGCCAATGAACAAGCAGTATTTCATGTTTAGACCAATGGTGAACGTGCTATGAGACTAGGGAAAAGTTGAGCCTATGAAACACCAGTAAGGCAATGTTGTGTATACTACGTTTAAGGTTGTTTCTACATTACCTTCGTATGTGTTCTCGTCCTTACATTGTCACACGTGGACCTCCACATGTCTGATCTCTGAATGGTAGATGGTAAAATGGGCGTGGAGAAAAGGTACGAAACCTTGAGTATTTAAAATAAGCAGAAACCAGCAAGAAGATCTAGAATCTTGGCAGAAACGAGAGGAGAAAGCAGAAGGCAGTGGCCGAGAGGAGGAGAAGAAACATTTGAGTCATGGACAGACTCTTTCTTGTATTAGTGAGTAAAGCTCTATAGTTGTTAATGCAGTCTAAGACAATGTTTATGTCATTTAAGTGAAAGGAGGAAACAAATATAGGATGTGTATTTATTAGGATGTTATATTAAGATTTTATGTATGTGTAGTGCAATTCCACAGTTGATGCATTAAGATATATAATATTGAGGAGATAATTACATATGATATATTGTGGTGTATACATTATATGGGCATTTATAGAAGTCAAGCATTGAGTTGATATTGAGATGCATCAGCTGTGAAATTGGCACCTAATGTTTGTGGTTTTATTGTATGTGATTAACATTGATGAAGGATTTACGGAGATAAGGATTTATGGAGATGAGCTTAACATTTCTAAGGGCATTGATTGAATTTGTGTGACATTATGAGCAATCTTGAAAAGTGGTGTAATTAATCTTAGATGAATTAAAATTAGAAAATACAATACCGTATAATATATTACCTGCAGTAAGAATAAGTCTTCACTTAGAATAACACGATTGCAACTTGCAACGAACTTCCGAAAATACACATACCGTCGCCCGGGCCTCATGATTCAGAGGCATAATGGCATAATGTGGTCTCTGCACGTCTGCGGCTTGGCTACCGTCTCCCGTTTGTGCCACGCGCCGAACTGTAACACCATCGAACACTGTTGTCTCTAATGCCCAGCAGTTCGTGACGTGGTGCCAAGAGGGCAGACACTAGTGGCCATGTGTCACCAGGTTTTACAACACCATATACTAAAGGAATTGCTTGTGTCATTTCCTCGCTTCATGGGATTTTCCTAGTATAATAATGTAATATTGTTTGTACATACGTCATTTTGTTCTGTGTGTGTGTGTGTGTGTGTGTGTGTGTGTGTGTGTGTCTCCTTGTACTCCTATATTTACAACTGTCACCAGATCCTTGTGTTACATGTACATATTTTTTTGGCTGACGCCACGGCGTAATGAATTAATCACATTCTCTCTCTCTCTCTCTCTCTCTCTCTCTCTCTCTATGTCTCTCTCTCTCTCTCTCTCTCTCTCTCTCTCTCTCTCTCTCTCTCTCTCTCTCTCTCTCTCTCTCTCTCTCTCTCTCTCTCTCTCTCTCTCTCTCTCTCTCTCTCTCTCTCTCTCTCTCTCTCTCTGTCTGTTCTTCCTTTACTTTTACTTTTGCCATCAACTCTCCTCTACTTCCTGTTCTTGTAAGTTCTTTCCATTCTTCATTTTCTCACCTGCTGCATTTCAGCATATTAATTGATTAATTAATGATATTGTAAGTTGTTAGGTTAAGTTCTTGGGGCGGTATTCTAGAAACCGTCATAGCTAATGATGTCGTCATTACTATGACCGCCACGTCCCACACAATTGACGACTTTTACTCCTATGACGTCCTTATGTCGACGGCGATGCGTCATCACCTTCAACGTTTTATAACGCACGGACGCAAATTGTCGATATTAGATTTATGGGATGAAATAGTGTTCCTATTATTTTCCTTTGTTATAATGGTTCAGATTCTATATAACGACTCTTGGGAAAGTTAGACTACCTAAAATAAGAGTTAGTTTTGAAAAAAAAAAAACATGCACATAAACATGGTCCCGTTGAAGAGTCTGTAAACAAATGTTGTGTCATTGCCAGCGAAATTTCTTGAGCACGAGTGAAGAGCGCACAGCAACAACAAAAAACAAGATAATGAAAACTCTAGTATGTAAGCGTGCAAGAAAACCAAACTGGTCATCACTGTTGCACATTTCCATTTTTCCCGTGGCAAAATACGAGTACCACAGCGTTATGACGCCTTTCATCTCGGTGGTGAGTCGGTTCCTCCTCTTGGTGTTGCTTTAACGTGGCATCCCTTACAAGATTGGTGACAAATAGAACACCGTTTTATGATATATGCAGCCATGTTCCCGTTACGACAGTCGTATGCAATCGCAGAAAAGCCTCTACGACCGTCGGGAGGCGTCGTAGTGAAAAAAAGGCTGTAGTGTGACTGTTATCGCCCCTTTGATGGCGATTAGTGCAGGATAATAAGACCCATTTCACGCTGACTCGATGTATTCATTGTATCGGTCAAAACCTGGGAACGTGAATCAGTTCTCTTAATGGCAAATATATTGGTAGCTTACACTATCAGCCTTACAGGATATTATTTAGTTATACATATATAGAGAGATATATTGGTAATTAATACTGCTATATAGATATGCTACTGTCCACAAAGACACTAATTTATTGCCCCCATATTACACTGAGTAGATTGTAGTCAAGACACTCACATGTTGGCGGGTCTTTAGGCTCCTGTAGGTATTACGCTCGGCGCAGAACGTCCGTTCACACCCACAGTACAAGTGTTTCTGCCCCAAGGTGGAGTTGAGGGGCCCCTATACATGTCTCTTGTGTAGACTCTTTCATACCATATCTGACCTCCATGACCTCGGCTAGGGTGATTCCTACCAGGTCAGCACAATACCTTCTCTCCCTCTCTTCGCACTACCATCCTCAAGCCTCTATCCTTCCCTCCCTCGTTCATCTCTCTTTCTCTTTCTCTCCCTCCGGCAATAACTGACCCCAGCATTAGCACTTCTGACGACGTCATAAGGCTTGATCCAGCTATGACGGTTTGCAGAATACAGCCCTTGATGTTTAAAATGTAGGGTCTTGATAGTTATATATTTTATGTTAGGCTAGTTAAGTTCAAGTTGGTTTAACGTAGGTTAGATTTTTCATAATCACAATACAGATTCTTGATAGTTACATGTAAGTTCTTGTCGTATGTAGTTTTTAATAGTTTCGTAGATTTGTTTTTAGTTATAAAAGGCTTTTGATATTTCAGTTATGTAATTTCTTGATGTTTATGCAAGTTCTTAGTATTTTAGTATGATCTTAGTTGTTAGGTATAAAAAATCGATATCCACGATCTACTCGAAGAGCTGTACATGGAGGGAAATTATTAAGAGAAAATGACAGATGATTTGTATTTTTCAACTTCAGTCGTGGTCCACGTCTTTTAAAATAAACTCCATATCTCCATACCCATTTTTACCATCACCTTAGTCATGAGATTTCTCCATACTGACGATTAACTGTTATGTTGAAATGTTGGCTTTTGTAATAAAAGAGAGCTTGTAATGCCTGGAATAATTAGAAAATGTTTACTTCAATATGCTTCTCTTCCCTCAGGCAGTAGTGAACCTTTTCTCTAGAAGTCTATCTTTTTCATCACGTTCCATCACAAACAAAACAAAACAAAACCTAAAGCGCCCCCCCAAAAAAGGAAACATACGGATGGGGAAACAAACACACAAGGAGAAGCAGAATGATAAATGAATAGACAATAATACAAGCAAACAGAAACAGACAAATAAACAGACAGGAAAATACAGACAAATGCAAACAAACGGGTGAATACAGACAGACAAATAGACAAGGGAACAAACAGACACACAAACTAACTGATATACACAACTCCAGCGTCACTCGGCTTCATCTAAGACTAAGACACAAGATACTGGTCCAAGTTCCATAACGGTCTGTAACTTTGTGATGGCGAGCTGCTCCCTCAGGTCAGGTCAGGTCGCTGCCTCCGCTGCTGACCTCGTGGCAAAGTTTTAGATCTCTCCCGAAGTGCGTGAAGATGCCGCCTCAGATGAGCGAGAGGGAAGTCAATAGACACTAAAGTTATGCCATTCTGAGAAGTGCAATGTTGGAAGACATTTCTTCCCTTTGTCTCTTTCTTTTTGCTCGCTTCTTCCTTCACTCTCACTTTTGCCACCAACTCTTTTTTCCTTTCTGTTCTTCTAAAAATCTAAGCGACTCGCACATTACCAAATAAAGTCCTCACCAGGATTGCCAGACACTACACTGAGAAAAAACAAAGACAAATGTACTGAAAAATAAAGACAAATGTCCTGTAAAAAAAAGGACATTTGCTCGCTAAAAAGGAGAAACCTTAAAGTTATAAGACACATTTACATGTACTTGTTGTTACTGTCCGGTAATGATTAATTTTTCACTATGATAATAATCAATATGTAAATAAATGTACGTTAAATTCGCTATAAATTTTGTGTATGCAACAAAAAAGAAGAATGTAACTTGATGACCTGTGCGATCGTTAATTTAGTTCCATACTCACTATATTGACATGTACAAATGTGTTCTTCTTATCTGTAAGCCCATTCGAGTATTTTAGTCATCAACTGATCATTCGTTTTATCCGGTGTCATTCACTTGTTATATAGTAAACATAATACACACAATCTTATTGTACACATGATACTGAAGATTTAATTTTCATATTTGTTATTTGTCACTCGACCAAAAAATTCACCAAATTATCTGCACCACATATTCGTTTTCCTTTGGCCTGCTCACCCTGCTTGCCGCGGTTGTATCTATCCCCTTACGACATCAGCCGTTTTCAGCTGTCCATGCGAAAATATCCCCTGCGTCCCATACCCTTTTGTTATTTTTGTTCAAACTCGTAGATAGAAGGATCTATGGAGCTATTATCAGTAGATAAAAGGATCTATGGAGCTATTATCCTAGCCAGATTAAGCACGATCATCAATTGCCATTATGAGCGTATATAACACATCATCAGTAGTCTTATAATGGATTATTTATCGAATGTTTGAGGCCTCCAAATAGCTCCAACAGGAGCAGTTCCGCACGACACCGCGGGAGGGCTGTGGCGCAGTGGATAAGGTGGTGAGCGTGGGATCGGGCAGACGTCCACGCGTAGGTTTGAATCCCACCACGTACAGCCTAAAACACTCAAGATGAGCTTGGGCGGTGATATGGGCCCTAATATGGGTACCACTATAAATAAAATTGCCTGCGCCACTAATGGGCGGAAGCTGAACAGTGCTTCCCATACACTCTTCAAGTGTGCCTACAGGCGCTTTAGGCCTTACCGTAAAAAAAAAAAAAAAAAATACCATCACACTTTTTTTTAAAATAAATAAAGAGAGTTTCACATTTTTCTTTGGCAGAAAGGGATTATTAATGCTGTTCCAGACAAATTTTCAGTGAAAAATGTCTCTGTTTACTCATTTATTAGTCAAAATCGGTCAGCCCTTCACCTCCGATGGGACGATGCTCATGTCTGCTCCAAAAATCTCACTTAAATGTCGTGTTTCTTAATTATTTCATGACACATATTAATTATGGTAACACATATCAGTAGAATTATGTTTCCTACAACTAGAGCTAGAAGTAAAACATAGACTTACCCCAAATAAACATGCAATAATGCAAAATATGAGGCGCAGTAAATCCGAGCAAAGCGGACTAAACATCCTCGAGTGACAAGGCCCTCTCACACTTCCATATTTTATAGAAACTAGGGTGCAAATCAAAATGTCGTTGGAAATATTTCGACAGAAGAATGAACGTATCATATTGACACATTTTGACTCTCTTGGAGCAATAGTATTAACATGTGAAGGGAAAATTGATGCCTTTCTTCCTTGCAATCTTGAGAACTGTTCCTCTCGAGAGATAAGCCAATTATAGGTCTGTCACTGTCTGATGTATCTAAAGATAAGTAGTTCTACTTCTGAGTCTGTAACCAGTAGATGGTTAAAGGATGACTCTACCTGTTCGGCATCAACATACTTTACTCCCATGGGTCTATCCTCCCCCCCATTACAAGAGGCCTATCTTCTCAACAAGCAAATTTTCTCTATCTAACTTCCATTTCTAAAAGAATTCATATGTAATTCTTCATTGTGCTCTTACTTTAACAAAATTCACTACATTAATGACCTTCTTACAATAACACTGCTACTTTTGCACTAACAAAAACATGGCTTGCTTCTTCTATTCCTAACTCTTGGTAATATACACAAATATGAATTAGTCACAACTGATACTGCAAGACTAGGAGGAGGAGGAGGAGGAGGAGGAGGAGGAGGAGGAGGAGGAGGAGGAGGAGGAGGAGGAGGAGGAGGAGGAATACATAAGGAATACAAAAGGAAAGCCAAACAGTGACAGAGCTTTTGGTTATTTCAGAGCTGCTTGGTAACTACTTATAACGAGTAAGGAAGAAGAAGAGGGAGAGGAGGAGAGAAATTACAAGGGAGAGAGAAGGGCAAATTGAGTGAAAGAGGAAGGTGTGAGGGGTCAGACACGAAAAAGGAAAAACAAAACAAGACAAAAAATAAAGAGGAACCCCAACCCACCACCTCGTTTCTCCATCTCTAATTTTCCTCTTCCTCCTCTTTTTCCTCCACCTCTTCCTTACCCCGGATGTTTGTTTGTTTTTCTGGAGCCTAATTATCACCTTCATTATAATTATTCCATTGATTATCACCGCTCTTGCTAGCACCTCTCTCTCTCTCTCTCTCTCTCTCTCTCTCTCTCTCTCTCTCTCTCTCTCTCTCTCTCTCTCTCTCTCTCTCTCTCTCTCTCTCTCTCTCTCTCTCTCTCTCTCTCTCTCTCTCTCTCTCTCTCTCTCTCTCTCTCTCTCTCTCTCTCTCTCTCTCTCTCTCTCTCTCTCTCTCTCTCTCTCTCTCTCTCTCTCTCTCTCTCTCTCTCTCTCTCTCTCTCTCTCTCTCTCTCTCTCTCTCTCTCTCTCTCTCTCTCTCTCTCTCTCTCTCTCTCTCTCTCTCTCTCTCTCTCTCTCTCTCTCTCTCTCTCTCTCTCTCTCTCTCTCTCTCTCTCTCTCTCTCTCTCTCTCTCTCTCTCTCTCTCTCTCTCTCTCTCTCTCTCTCTCTCTCTCTCTCTCTCTCTCTCTCTCTCTCTCTCTCTCTCTCTCTCTCTCTCTCTCTCTCTCTCTCTCTCTCTCTCTCTCTCTCTCTCTCTCTCTCTCTCTCTCTCTCTCTCTCTCTCTCTCTCTCTCTCTCTCTCTCTCTCTCTCTCTCTCTCTCTCTCTCTCTCTCTCTCTCTCTCTCTCTCTCTCTCTCTCTCTCTCTCTCTCTCTCTCTCTCTCTCTCTCTCTCTCTCTCTCTCTCTCTCTCTCTCTCTCTCTCTCTCTCTCTCTCTCTCTCTCTCTCTCTCTCTCTCTCTCTCTCTCTCTCTCTCTCTCTCTCTCTCTCTCTCTCTCTCTTCTCTCTCTCTCTCTCTCTCTCTCTCTCTCTCTCTCTCTCTCTCTCTCTCTCTCTCTCTCTCTCTCTCTCTCTCTCTCTCTCTCTCTCTGTTTGAATTGATGCGACACCCTACTGGAAACGGGCTGAGTAATGCGAAGAGTGAGATGAGTGAGGAGGAAGACGAGAGGCAGGAGATGGAGGAGGAAGAGGATGGGATGATGAACGCGATGGCAGAAAAGGAAAAAAATAAGGAAGAATGATGAAAATAAAGATGATGAAGATTGAAAATATGAGGGAAATGTAATATTAGAAGAAGAAGGATAAAAGATAAAGATGATAAAAAGAAAAAAAAAGAAAGTGTGATAGAAAAATTCATTTTGGAAAGACGCTAAGCAAGTATACTTAACACGACAAGAAGATAAAATAAATTGAAATGGAACCCGAGAAACCTAAATGCGCCAGAAACTGAAAAATGGAGAAAAAAATGGAAAGAAGAAAAATGTAAATGTAGAACGAAGGAATTAATGAGAAAGTCACCTTGACACTATGACATTTTAGCTCAGAGAGAGAGAGAGAGAGAGAGAGAGAGAAAAGATAAACTGCTTGACAGATAATCAGACAAACAGATTGACATTTAGAATGACTGATTGACGAAATAAGAGAAAAAATAGGCAGATTCACAGAAAAAAAAGCTCACTGACACGCACATAAATAAACCGAAACAGATAGACTAAAAAAAAGGCAGATTGACAGATAGACAGACAGTCAGAAAAACCGATAGACAAAAAGACAGTCATAGATCAACAAAAACCAGCCTGTGTCCTCATAAAGCTTCGTAATTTTTCCTTCGCACCGAAAAAGGAGAAAAAACAATATCGGGACGACAAAACTTTTGACAGAAATGTAAAACGGGGACATGTAATCTAGCAAATGACGGATTTACCTGACGGAGGCACCGAGGGAGGAATGACGTATTTCCTCAGTAAATTAGTTCTGATCTCTTTGGTCGGGAGAGTGTTTGGTCACACGCTCTTCACGCTTTCATTAACTGAGGTATTACGCCAGCAGAATGTAATATGTTTAATGCACGTGTAAACTTGAAGATGGTAGATTTAAACTTCGAGAAACATCTTTCCCTCGGAACAATTACATTTATGAGAAGATCGAGAATTTTTTTTTTTTTTTCCTGCTGCGACGTGGCAATGTCATTCACATCACTAAAAACTTATAATGTAGCGCAAGAGTAATATGTAAATAACATTCTCTCTCTCTCTCTCTCTCTCTCTCTCTCTCTCTCTCTCTCTCTCTCTCTCTCTCTCTCTCTCTCTCTCTCTCTCTCTCTCTCTCTCTCTCTCTCTCTCTCTCTCTCTCTCTCTCTCTCTGTTTCGTTTGAGTTCTTTTACTTTTTCTCTTTATTTCGTTGAATGTGTATTGTTTGTTATGAGCTCTTAAACAGACTGACTATTCACTGCATCATATTTCCCAAACAAACCTCGTCGTCTCGCGCGCATGACAGAGAGAGAGAGAGAGAGAGAGAGAGAGAGAGATCGTTCCTGAGTTGGCATTTTTCAGCAGTGGCTTTCCTGTATACAATATAGTTTGTATTTCCCCAAGTCTGAGATTTTCTCATGGCGAAATCTTTTTTTTTTTTTTTTTTTTTTTTTACGGTAAGGCCTATAGCGCCTGTAGGCACACTTGAAGAGTGTATTGGAAGCGCTGTTCAGCTTCCGCCAATTAGTGGCGCAGGCAATTTTGTTTATAGTGGTACCCATATTAGGGCCCATATCACCACCCAAGCTCATCTTGAGTGTAACCACCTAGAACCTGGGTATCATGGTGATATGTAGGTAACTTTAAACCACTCGACAAATGGCAAAGTGTTTTAACGCTGTACGTGGTAAGATTCGAACCTACGCGTGGACGTCTGCCCGATCCCACGCTCACCACCTTATCCACTATGCCACCGCCTCCCTGGCCCAGTACAGATCTCCATGGGGAGTTTTGACCCAGGATAATATTCCCCCCCTCCTGATCAATATTCCCACACCCATTATACACAAATAACTTATTCATTGATTTACTCATTTATTTGTGTGTGTGTGTGAGTGTGAGTGTGTGTGTGTGTGTGTGTGTGTGTGTGTGTGTGTGTGTGTGTGTGTGTGTGTGTGTGTGTGTGTGTGTGTGTTTCGATATCTCATTCATCTTTTTTTTTTTCTTTCTATGCGTCATTAATTAAGCCTAACAGTACAGTGATTCGATCATGAGACAGAGACTTTTACCATCATGAAAAAAATGTCAACAACAGGCGATAGGGAAGGCTGCTTCGTTCTGATTAATAATTATTATAGTCTGGAAAATTATGGTCTTTGTCTTTATTTCAAGTCTTGTTGAGAAAATGATCCAAGGTCATGCCAGAGTACATAGAAAGAAACTCTTTATTCCTTGTTATAAAACTGACATTAGAACTCCTTTATTTTTTGTTTCGTATTTTTTTTTTTTTTTTCTATGGTTGGATGATGCAAATGTGTTTACTGACGGGGAAGACCCTCATCAAGATAAGAAATCAAGGTAAGCTGAATGCCAGATTACGCCAAACGTAAGGGCAACAGCAGCCAAATTACACACTAATATTAATTCAGAGATTCGGTCATCACGAGACAGGAACTAAAGCATTACTACAAAGAAAGAAAAAAATAATAAAAGCCAACAACAGGAGATACAGAGTAGGTGAGTGGCAGATTTCACCGAACAGAAGTATGTATGCTAGGATAGCAGCAGTTGTATCTACTCCTCTATTGGAGGAGTACACCTACCACACATACTTCCAATATCTGGACAGTGGAAAGTACCCTGATGGGCTATAAAATGAAGAATACGTGATATTAGAAAAAAGTGCGATCCATTTAGTATTCAAGAGGGATATTTCATGGATAAACAACGCAGGCAAGGTGAAGTGTAGCTACGCCAAGTGTTAATAAAAGCGGAAGTGAGCAGAGTTATCAAAGCTTGCCGTGAAAGGTTTTGGGGACCACAGATGGGAAGAGATAAACGAGTTGGAAAGGTAACTGCTAAATATTTTGTTAAAAGTATTAAAGAACTTGTCAGGACGTGCCTGACCTGGACTGGAATCGAGGCGTGACCGCGACTGGATCTACTTCCCTCACCCCTATTTTGTACAATATAGTTTCTGGATCAAATGACTCTTCCACTGTGCATCATTTATGTAGGCCTACTGGGTGTCCCTGCGGTGGATTTGTTTCTTTGACATACAAAACATCTCTTTTCCTACCTTGATTTATTCTTGTCTCCCCTTCCTTTGTCCATAGTGCCGTTATGACCTATGTTATCCTTATCATATTTACGTATGTCATAAGCATTACATCACATTACATTACTTACAATTGGTGACTTGAAAACGATGATTTATATATCATTTATATTGTGTGACGGGGCAAAATGGCCAAGAGGGAGAAAATATATCATGTCTGTAATTCCCCCCATGAAAAGACAGCCCAGACCAATTTTCCAGCGGTAAAAATTTAACCTAGGCTAATCTTTCCAGGGGAAACTACAGTCGGGGGAAAATTTTTCCTGCTACACCGGCGCTACATGGCCGAGTGTTGGTGAGGACGCTAAGGAGCTCAAGGTTCTCGTCTATCATTCAGGGTATAGATCGCTCTAAACCTGGAACTACACAGCGGCCCTTGTTTGCATTTCGCTACTCGACATAGGGACCCCACATCTCCCGCCAGTCTACATGTCAACAACGGACCTTTGATGAACGCTCACGTCGTCACTCGGCATTCTAGACTGAACTTTACCCTCAGAAAACAGCGTTACTGCTCTATGAACTTGTTATGCATGTGTATAATATATCGATGAAAACACACTGAAGTGCACGAAACTGAGGAAAAATGGTAAATACTTCGTTGCTTTCCAATCACCAGCTCGATTTGAATATTATTACGGTAAATAAGTGTACTATCTTGGCTTTTTAGTATTTTGAACACTATTTTAAGATCTTTGGACAATTATAAATAGTTTTCTTTAATGGTATTTTCTTCACAAAGAGGTATATACAAGAGTTATTGATTAAGTATGCAGTGTAGCTACACGCCTCCAGCATAGGCCCCTCGAGAGTCTTCAGCAATATCATTTGCATTGTCATACTATAATCAATGGACGTATAATACCTAGCTCATATAAATGCAGAGAACTATTACCTTACCTTACCGAAGTGCTTGTCATGTGACGTCATCCATCATGGAGCGCCAATCCTCTCTTCTTTTCGCTATCCTAACCAGATCCACGATGTTCTATCCCATGTTAATGCTTTCCAACAAGGTCTCCATATATTTCCTTCTTTTCCTTCCTATTGCTCTTCTCCCATCAATCCTCCTCAGCAAACAATCTCTTTCCAATCCTCCAACTCTCAGGATGTGCCCCAAAAACTGCCTCCTCCTAATTCTTCTTATCAAGCTTCTCTCCACTCCTGCACGTCATAGCACTTCCTCGTTTGTCACTCTTGCTGTCCATCGAATCCTTTGCATTCTTCTCAGGAACCACATCTCCGCAGCCTCCAACTTCTTTTCCATTTTCTTTTTAATAATTCATGTTTCACAACCATATAATAAGACTGACCACACGTAGCATTGCAATAGTCTGATTTTCAGTTTCATATTCAGACTCAAATTTGTTATCAAAGTTCTTATATTCATAAAAGCAGTTTTGTCAACCAGATTCTTTTTTAATTTCCTTTTCACAATCTGCCTCCTCTGACATTATTTCCTTTTCACAATCTGTCTCCTCTGACACAATACTCCCCAGATATTTAAATTCTCAAACCTGCTTAATCTGTCTTCCATTATATCCTTACTCTGAGCCTTTGCTTTCTCTTTGTTATTCACAAGACTTCCGTCTCCTTAATTAATGTTTATCTTCAGACCTTTCTTCTCACTTGCTTCTTTTACTTCATCCACAAGCCTTTGTAGCTTTTCCTCTGAGTCCGCCAAAAGAATTGTATCATCAGCATACCGTATATTTGTCACGTTTTTCCTCCAACTCTATTAATCTTTCCATACATTTCTGTCCGCACAAGAAGAGGTCTGAGGAAAGTACATACCCCTGCCTCACTCCTCTCCTCATATTTACCTATTCTGACTTCATTTCTCCCACTTTCACAGCTGCTTTTTCATTCCAGTACAAATTTGCTATCAACCTTATGTCCTTACCATCCACACCTGTTTCCTTTAGTATTTTCACAAGTTATTCATGCCTTACTGTATCAAATGTTTTTTTTTTTTATAATCGACGAAGCACATGCATAGATCCTTCTGCATTTATTCTTTAGGCAGAAAATGGGATTGTTGGTACCCATCCCTTTCCTAAAACGAAACTGTTCTTTTGCTGCATTTTCCTTAACCTTTCTCTTCGATCTATTTCTCAATACTTCAAGAATTATCTTTCCCAGCTGACTTATAATACTAATTGTTCGATGTTTTTTTTTCCCTATTTACTAGTTCCCATCTTCTTGCGGATGTTTATGAATATTGCCTCTTGAATGACTTTTGGCACATATCCCGTCTCATATATTTTGTTTGCTAACTCCGTTATTTTATCCACAACCAAAATAACCGCTGTTCGTACCATTTCTATCACCATTCCATCTCGCCCGCAGCTTTACCATTTTTCATCTTTGCTATGACTGCTGTTATTTCACCTTTTAGAATTGATGGTCCTTCCAAAATATCTTCAAATTCTGGGATAACTCCTCTTTCATTATTATACAAGTCTTGTGTGTATTCTTTCCATCTTTTTAATATCTTATCAACCTCCATCAACAGATTTCCTTGCTTGTCCATAATTACGGACCCTCTTGTTGGTTTCTTCTTAGCTCTTAGCTCTCTCAGCTTTTCATACATAAGACTGATTTACATTTGCAATTTATTCTATATCCTTACGTTTCTCATCCAAGCCATTCATTCTTCTTTCCTTTGTCTGCACTTCATTTATATTTCCCTATCCAACTCAAAATGCCTTTCGCGATTGTCTTTGCACTGTCTTTTTTCGTCCATAAGCTCCAAAATCTCTGGTGTCATCCATTTGTCTTGTTCTTTTTCTTGTTTTTGGTACGATCTTTTTGTTGCTCTAGCTAATGAGTCTTGTAAGATTCCCCACTTTTCTTCAATCCCATCTAATTCTTCGACAAAGGACAACACTTCAAATCTGTTCTTAACCTCTACTTCAAGCTTTGATTTTATCTCATCCTTCCATTGTCTTCTTGGGTCTTGTTTCTTCCTCTGCATTCTTTTAAATTTCACTCTCATGTTTGCAAATACCGGAACATGATTATTTTCCTGTCCACAGTCTGCCCGAGGATATGTTTTACATTGATACATTGAATTTCTATATCTCTGGTTTATTGTTATATAATCGATTTGATTTTTTGCCACTCCACTTGGGCTTTTCCAAGTCCATAGGTGTCTAGGATGATGTTGAAAATACGTGTTTGCAATAATCTGGGCCTCCACACAACACCACTCCACCCATCTATCGCCCCTTTCATTTCTTTCTCCAAGGCCAAAAGGTCCAACAATTTTTTCATGAGAGACAGGTCTGTTCGTGGGGAATCTCAGCAGTAGAAACAGAATAATCAGCGTTGACACAAACATTTTTATTTCCTTAACCATTTTATTCCTTTCATCTTTATATACAGACGTTTCGACATCTCAGTATGTCATCATCAGTAGTCTAAAAGTGATAAGATAAAATACATTAAAATTTTAATACACACAATGAAAAATTATACATAAAATACAAACGTACCAGATTCCTACAATATTTGTAGCTATGTTACTTCCCTTTTCACAAATATATCTCTTGACGAAACCATTGGTATCTGCACCAGTCTCTTACATCAAGGAACAAATGTCTTCATGGGTTTGACAAAGACTGTGTTTAAAGATATGCTCAACTTATGTGTAAAAGGTTGCTTATTCATTTTCAACTGTAACCTTTGCAAACAAATTGATGGGATAGCTATGGGATCACCTTTGGGCCATACACTTGCCAACGTTTTTTTTATATTATTACGAAAACTCTGGCTTGAGAACTATCCAGAAGAGTTTAAGCCATTGATTTACCGTAGATATGTCGATGTTCATGCCCCTTTGTTTTTAAATTACCTTAACAAACAACATTCGATTATAAATTTCACTATTGACTCAGAAGTTGAATAGAACCTCCCGTTCTTAGGTTTACTAATTGACAAAAGTGAGAATAAGATTCAGTTCTCAGTGTTTCGTAAACCTACCTTTTCTGGACTCGGAAGTAGTTTTTTTTTTTTTTTACTGTCCCTTTAACTTCAAAATTAACTCTATTAAGATACTATTGCACAGAGCCTTCTGCCTTCTGGCCTATCCTCCTCGTATGAACTTTTTTCATAAAGAAATCTTGTTCTTTAAGAAATTTTATCAGGTAACGGATTTACTACTGATTTGTTCGATAAAATTACTCGTAAATTCCTAAATAATCAGTATCAAACAAAATTACTTGTCCCCACAGTCAACAAGGAAACTATATATGTAAGACGCCCTTATCTAGGTCTAGTAACTTCGAAAATACAGTCATCTATCAGATAACTTCAATAAATTATATTCCCAAATTGATTTTAGAGGTTCATTCCAGTTTATAATTTTAGAGTCAGTTTATTTTTTAACTTCAAGGACCGCCTGCCGACTGAGTTGCGCTCCTCTGACTATACGAGTAGTAAATTCTTTGTCTGTTTAACCTCCAAAGTGGAGCACATTGTGTCCCTCTACCTTTTCGCAGAGATCTCAATCCATGGAGGTTTCAATGTTCACCACCAGCTTTGGCTTTCTCTCCTTCACTAACCATCCTGATGAACTAACCTTCAACTTTCCTACCTTCCATGACCTAGAGCAACTCGTTTTCCTGACCGTCTTGGAGACACGCCCAACATTCTTGATCTCTTCCTCACTTCTAATCCTTCTGCTTATGCTGTTACCCTATCACCTACTCTGGGCTCCTCTGATCACAATCTCATTTCTGTATCTTGTCCTAGTTCTCCAATCCTTCCCCAGGATCCCCATAAGCGGAGGTGCCTCTGGCGTTTTGCCTCTGGCAGTTCGGGGGACATGAGGAGGTATTATGCTGAATTTCCCTGGAATGATTAGTTCCTTTGTGCTGAACGCATAACAGAGGTGATAGTGTCAGGCATGGAGGCGTACATTCCTCATTCTTTCTCTCGACATAAACCTTCTAAACCTTGGTTTAACTCAGCCTCTTCTCGTGCTATACATGATGGAGAGGTTGCCCACAAAAGGTACTTGAGTCTTCCATCTCCTGAATCTCACGCACTTTATATTTCTGCCCGGAATCATGCCAAGTCTGTTCTTCATCTGCCAAACACTCCTTCATAAATTAAAAATATCAAAATCTTTCAAACTCAAACTCCCCTCGAAACTTCTGGCATCTTGCCAAAAACATCTCCAATAACTTTACTTCACTTTTTCCTCCTTTATTTCATCCTGATGGCACCACTGCCATCTCGTCTGTCTCTAAAGCTGAACCCTTCTTTCAAACCTTTGCTAACAACTCCACCTTGGATGATTATGGGTCTGTCCCTCTGACTATTTCATATATCGATCTAAATTTCCGTGTGTGTGGTATGACGTGTATTGTTGATGCTATTGTCTTTGGTGCTGCAATGTCAACACCATTGTTGTGCGTAGGAGAAGGAGTAAAGAAAAAATAACAACAACAACAACAACAATAAAGAGAAGAAGAAGAAGAAGAAGAAGAAGAAGAAGAAAATGATGATGATGATGATGAAGCAAGAAAAAAAACGAAAGAAAGTAAATAAAAGAAGAAAAAGACGAACGCGGGAACGTTTCAAGGAGCTCAAGATTCTCGTCTATCATTGAGAGCCATCGCGAGCTTTCCGTGTGACGCTTGTTGTTGAGGCATGCTGTTATTGTTGCTACCGCAATGTTAGTAGTATTGTTTTGCGGAGGAGGAAGAGCAGGAAAGAATAGCAGCAGCAACAATAGTAACAACAACAACAACAACAACAACAACAACAACAACAACAACAACAACAGAAAAGAAAAAAAATAAGAAGAAGAAGAAAAAAAAGAAGAAAGAAAAAAGAAGTAAAAAGGAAAAGAAGATGATGATGATAATGATGATGATGACGATAACGATGAACAATGATGACAACAACAACAACAACAACAACAACAACAACAAAAGAGGAAGAAAAAGAGGAAAAAAGAACAAAAGAAAAATAAATAAAAGAAAAAAGAAGGAAAAACGCGAAGACGCTTCAAGGAGCTCAAGATTCTCGTCCATCATTCAGAGCCATCGCGAGCTTTTCGTGTGTGTGGTATGACGCGTATTGTTGATGCTGTTGTTGTTACTTCTGCAGGAGGAAAGAAAAGCAACAACAACATCAACAACAACAACAACAACAACAACAACAACAACAACAACAACAACAGCAGCAAAACAGAAGACAAAAAAGATAAAGAAGATAAAGAAGAACAAGAAGATGAAGAACAACAACAATAACAACAACAACAACAACAACAACAACAACAACAACAACAACAACAACAACAACAACAACAACAACAACAACAACAACAACAACGTAAGAGATAGAAAAACAAGAAAAGCACCAAAGAAAATGAAAATAAGAATAAAGAAAGGAGACTAACCACTTGGTAAAGAGATAGGAAAGGATGTAAAAGAAATCCCTGCCACCATTCTCTTTACCTTCTGCTAGCCTCGAAATATATGAAAGAAGTACATTGCAGTATGGAAAAAGTCTGATTTGTAATTTTGATATAAGATGAAAGGAAAGAAGCATTGTTCACTCTATGGTTAATTTTAAGAAGAGAAAGAGGAGGAGGAGGAAGAAGAGAAGGGGAGTTAGGAGGAAGAGCAAGATAGGATGTATGAGAAAAAATAAGAGAGGAAGAGTTGGAGGAGGAGGAAGAGAAAAGGAGGAGGAAAAAATTAAACATAAGAAGAACAGACAAAGAATAAAAAAAACAAAAAAACTAAGGATGAAAATTAGAAATTAAACATTATAAAGAATTCAAACAGAGAGTAACAAAGGTATGAAAAAAAAAGGTGGTATCTAATATAGAAGAGGAGGAATGGAGGTGAGGGCACATGAGAAATAACTAACAGAACAACAACAGCAATACGTTAATTTTGCTTATGGAGAGACGGTTTATTGTTAGTGGACAGGAATAAGGAAAGCTGGTTTAGAAAACACGCCACGAAAAGAGAGAGAGAGAGAGAGAGAGAGAGAGAGAGAGAGAGAGAGAGAGAGAGAGAGAGAGTGTTTTACTTTTTTAAAATTCGAGACAGGGGGAGTTGCCAGATTGCTAAATTGGCTGGCTCCGAGGTAGAATATTTACTGGCAAAAAGAATTCATTTTTATTGACGAACCAAGGCTACCGTAGCATTATTATAGCACAGTTGATGATAATAATGACGCCTGTTACAGAACCTATTTTTGCAACTGAATATATATATATATATATATATATATATATATATATATATATATATATATATATATATATATATATATATATATATATATATATATATATATATATAGAGAGAGAGAGAGAGAGAGAGAGTATTGTAAAAACGAAAGTATGAGAGGGAACCAAAAACAAGGGCAGCAGCAGCAGCACCACCACCAGGTGGGGATAGTGATGAGGTGAAGCAGGCAAACAGGGATAATCAGCAGCGCGTCACGGTAATGACGAACACTTTTTCCACATGACTCTATTCTCTTTGCTAACACACACACACACACACACACACACACACACACACACACACACACACACACGCCCGGTAGCTCAGTGGTTAGAGCGCTGGCTTCACAAGCCAGAGGACCGGGGATCGATTCCCCGTCCGGGTGGAGATATTTGGGTGTGTCTCCTTTCACGTGTAGCCCCTGTTCACCTAGCAGTGAGTAGGTACGGGATGTAAATCGAGGAGTTGTGACCTTGTTGTCCCGGTGTGTGGTGTGTGCCTGGTCTCAGGCCTATCCGAAGATCGGAAATAATGAGCTCTGAGCTCGTTCCGTAGGGTAACGTCTGGCTGTCTCGTCAGAGACTGCAGCAGATCAAACAGTGAAACACACACACACACACACACACACACACACACACACACACACACACACACCACATAGTGTAGTGGTTAGCACGCTCGACTCACAATCGAGAGGGTCCGGGTTCGAGTCCAGGAAAGCGGCGAGGCAAATGGGCAATTCTCTTAATGTGTAGCCCCTATTCACCTAGCAGTAAATAGGTACGGGATGTAACTCGAGGGGTTGTGGTCTCGCTTTCCCGGTGTGTGGAGTGTGTGTTGTAGTCTCGGTCCTACCCGAAGATCGGTCTATAAGCTCTGAGCTCGCTCCGTAATGGGGAAGACTGGCTGGGTGAGCAGCAGACGACCGTGGTGAATTACACACACACACACACACACACACACACACAGCCTTTTAGAATGTTTGCCGTAAAATATTTGTTTGTATATCCCATAATTGGTCATGTTTAATAAGCGAGCGTGTGGATGATAAGGTGCCAGAGGAAAGAAAATGAATGGGAGAAAGGAATGTTTTGATTTACCGTGGAGTGACGGTCTAGGACTCGAAGTGTCAAAGGTAAGAATGTGTGGGAGTAAGTGGCTGCGGGTGGCAGTGACGGAGCTGTTTACTGATTCGGTAAGCTAGTGGTAAAGAAGGATATCGGAGCATGGAGGCCGTAAGGAGGACGCCAAGCTGTTATGGTAGCAGTGATGTGCAGATCGCCAAATAGTGATGATGATGGTGATGTATGTGTGTATGGTGTCTGTGATGAGTGCCAGATGGTGTAATTCACCTCGGTCGTCTGCTGGTCACCCAGCCAGTCTTCCCCATTACGAAGAGAACTCAGAGCTCATAGACCGATCTTCAGGTAGGACTGAGACCACAATACACTCCACACACCGGGAAAGCGAGGCCACAACCACTCGAGTTACATCCCGTACCTATTTACTGCTAGGTGAACAGTGGCCACACATTAAGAGGCTTGCCCATTTGCCTCGCCGCGCCGGGACTCGAACCCGGCCCTCTCGATTGTGAGTCGAGGGTGCTAACCACTACACTACGCGGTGTGTTGATAGTGATGTGTGGATGGTGAGACATGTTGAGGATGGCGCCAAGTAATGTTGTGATAGTGATGTGAGAGCGAATGGTGGTCGGGAGGAGAGTTAAATGGTTATCATGTTGATATGGATGGTGGCCGGGAAGGAGCGTCAGATGATGATGCTGACGGTGAAGTGTGGATGGTGATGGGAGGAGCGACATGTGATCTGATGATGATAAGATGAGAAGCCCGTATTGGTATAATGATAACATTGAGAGGTGAGAGTGGTAGACACCCCTAAAGGTTTTCTACGGTTATTTCTATAGGGCATCGTCGTGGGCTACTTGCTAGCAATAACGGGAAAATTGTTTGTGACACAGTTTAGACTGTATCGAACGGATCAAAAACAACTTCCCAATCATCCAAAGCTTCGCTTCGAGCACACTAGATAACTTACGTATGGCAACCGGCAGGTAAGTCTTGCTGCCTCGTAGTGAAGAACCTTAATTTCTTTCGCTGCCGCCTTCCCGGTAAAGTCGTCCGCTTCCTTCGTCTACTTTATGTCGGTGAGGTTCGGTTTTAAAGTGTTCCTCCCCAGCGTTGTTGGTTGCTGCGTGATTCATTGCCAATGCGCGGCGTGTTTCATCGCCTCCAATCCAGTCTCCTCACCAGCGTTACTGATTGAGAGATTCTCCTCTCGCTGGCTGCGTGATTCACTGCCACTGCGTGGCGTGTTTCATCGCCTCCTACCCAGCCAAGTTACTCCTCACCAGCATTGCTGGTTGAGCGATTCACCTCTCGCTGGCTGCATGTTTCATCGCTTCCTGCCCAGCCAAGTGTCTCCTCACCAGCGTTGCTGGTAGAGCGATCCACCTCTCGCTGGCTGCGTGATTCACTGCCACTATGTGGTGTGTTTCATCGCTTCCTGCCCAGATAAGTGTGATATATGATTTATATGATCTACTGGGTAGACTTCTGTTTTTTTGTTTGTTTTTTTACCCCCAACTGGTCGGCCTCCTTTAAAGCTAGAGAGCATAGGTGGTATACGGGACACTCCGCCTGCATCCGTGACGGCCAGTACCATGTTTGCCGGGGCTGGTTGTCGGTGGCGTTTCAATCAGAGTCGGGTCCTCCTGTTTCCGGCGACGCCCTGAATCATCTGAAGGAGTGGTGGACATCTGCCCTCAAATCCAAGCGACGCGGTTCAGGACCCTTGGTGTGGGCAGATCCAGAGCTGGGGAAAAGGCTGGGGTATAATTCCACTTTATGCCCATACTCTCCCCTACCACCACCACCCCAAACAAGCTTGGGTACAGGTGAGAATACTGAGTTTCGGGTGGGGAACATGAGGTGCGTTGGAAATGCGTATTTTTGGCATAATGGGGAAAAATTCCCATTATAAAGTCTACGGATTTTTCACTACAATGATTTTGGCCACCCTTAGGTTGTTCTTTCTTACTATTTCCAACATTTTCAGTAAGTACACTACCTGCCGCAAATGAATAATGACGCTGCAATAGGTCCGGGAATGTGCGGTGTTTGGCGAGTTTTCTTCTAAGTCCAGTAAGCTGCGGCGGCGAGCCACGGAGCTCCATCACACTCGGAAATGAGCAGTACACTGACTTGCATTTGATTATAGCTGGAGTTTGTAGGTAACTGCTCAATAGGATTCTTATTGTGTCTATAGTTCTTTTGTCCAATGACGTGCCACCACCTCTTAACACCACGAGCTGCGCCAATGGGAATTGGCTATATGTATTCGTAGGCAGGGCACAAAAAAAGGTGTTTATCTTCATAGGCGCACTCTGAAGTCGCAACTTTTGCTCTTGGAGACTGTGGAGCGCAGGCCTCGCAAGCGACGTCGTTCCCACTCCAACCAAGGTACTTCTCGTGGTTGGAGCTGCGATCTGCCGTTCCAAACCTCTCTACAGGCCTCGGATATTTTGTTGGACCCTCCTTTACCCCAAGCTAGTGTAAGGAGCGGGTCTGCTCCTCGGCAACGCCCCCCAGTCGGTCTCCGCTGCATCCTTCGGTCCTCCCCATCCTGTCCAGCACTCTCACAAGGATGACCCTTTTACGTCTTTGATCACAATGGAAGCAGACCCGTCCCTCCTGGGTTTTCACTGGTCTCCAGTACCCTCATCTGCCCTGGTTGCCTTTTTTGAAGGCTGCTGGGTTTGGATTACCCAGTCTTCCAGTGGTGAGTGGGGCCCTCGGACCGATGTGGAAGGCAAGAAACACATGTACGAGTTCAGCAGCTTCCCTTACTCACACTTGGGCAACAAACACCGCGTGGCTTTCGTTCCGCCTGCGTCCGCGGTCGACGCCATCGGGTGTCTTCTCAAGGTACCCATTCTGGCCAAATACAATTCTGCATGCCTTCAAGGTCCTCCAGATTCAGCTCGGGCAATGCTGGCTGGTCAAGGTCGCTGCCCCTGGTCTCGTGTCGACATGAACCTTGACCGCCTCTGGGAACAGGAAATTAATCAAGACTTAAGCAAGTCTACTTCTGCTATCATTCCTATTCCGGTTATTCCTGTGTCACCGGACGTGCCGAAGGAGCTAATGGACTTTCTTTTAGCTCCAAAAGAGACTCAAGGAGACATTCCCTAGTAGGCTGCCCCAGTGAAGGAAGAGCTACTCTGGAAGAACGTAGCCGAAAGACATGCTGCGGCACATACGATTTATGTGTCCGGACTCTGTTCTCAGTTGTGTCAGTGGACCAATGATCTTGTCACTGGCTACAAGCAATTGTCCAGAGACACCTTCGAGGACATCCCTCGTGACATCTCGGTAACTTTGGATGCGTGTGCTCATGCCAATTTAGCTACAGTACGTCCGGCACTCGACAGGGCAGTGGCAGTCCGCATCTCTCTTCGCCGCGAGGCTCTAAAGAAGCTACCAGAAGACGTGAAACAGTGAGTCCCACGGGCCCTTCCAGGTTCCCCAGAGGCAAAGGTTTGAGAGAAGAGTTCAGCTTTAGAGACAGAAGAGATGGCAGTGGATGAAATAAAGGAGGGAAAGATGAAGTAAAGTTATTGGAGACGTTTTTGTCCAGATGCTAGAAGTCACGAGGGGAGTTGGAGTTTGAAAGATTTTGACATTCTCTATTTATGAAGGAGTGTTTGGCAGTTGAAGAACAGACTTGGCATGATTCCGGGCAGAAATATAAAGTGCATGAGATTCAGGAGAAGGAACGCTCAAGTACCTTTTGTAGGCAACCTCTCCATCATGTATCGCACGAGAACAGGCTGTGTTAAACCAAGGTTTAAAAGGTTTAGGTTGAGAAAAAGAATGAGGAATGTATGCCTCCATGCAAGACACTATCACCTCTGTTATGCGTTCAGCAGAGAGATGGGTCTCTAACACGGAAACAGTAATTATTCCAGGGAAAATCAGTATAATACCTCTTAGGTTCTCCAAACTGGCAGAGGCAAAACGCCAGAGGCACCTCTGTTTCGGGGATCCAGAGGAGGAATTGGAGAAATAGGACAAGACACAAAAATGAGATTGTGATCGGAGGAGCCCAATGGAGAAGATACAGTAACAGCATAATACTAACAAGATTAATGAGTTTTCCTAAACTTTCAAGCGTTAACGTTTCCTTCAAGTGCGGCTTAACAAGATACCAGGGGAGAACTAAACTGACTTACATTTCAGAAAATATTCTACTTTCCTTTATATATATATATATATATATATATATATATATATATATATATATATATATATATATATATATATATATATATATATATATATATATATTGTACAAGAGGAAAACTTGCCAATGGCAACAAAACATTAAAAAAAGGCCCATCTGAATGCAAGCTCCCTAAAGAACAGTAAAGCATTAGACGAATAATTATAGAGAGAGCTTTCTCAAACTTGTGCCATGACCCGCACTCACACTCTTCTTAACAGAGATCAAATAAAGTAAAGAAAAGGAAAGTAAAAGAATATTCCACATGTCTATTTACATAGTGCTAGATTCATGGAACTCTACATACCACAAGATTTTTCGATCAGTGAGTTTTCAGGATGTCTTACTAGAAACTAGTTGTCTCTTTTGTTTAATGGCAGTTGGCAGCGTTGTATGTATGCGTGCAGCGGGGTTTATCACAAAGAACTTGTCTCCTTTTTTATGAATATGAAATATGTTATGAATGAGAATGCTTGCCTGAATGTCTACATTTATTCAGAATTTGGTTATTTGATGTATCTCATTTTATTAAACAATAACAATAGATTCTTTTCACCGCATATTACTCGAAGTTTAAAAACGATTATCCCATCTCTTTTACAAATCTGACTTCCATCTCATCGCAGGATTAAGGACGGCCAACCAAAACACTTCCAGGGTTGAAGCAACCCCTCCAGCCTCTCTCGCGTCCCCTCACGCAGAGCTTCCTCCTCTTTCTGATCCTCCGAAGATCCCCCCGCGAGAGACGAGCGTGAGGCATCCAACTATTGTACATCCTGGCATTGTTTGGTGAGGTGAAGGAGAGACTTTTTTTATCTTTCTTGGTAGAGATGTTAATGGGGTTATTTCAGTTGTGTTTGTGGTGGTGGTTGTAGTAGTGGTGGAACTCGTAGTGTTTATGGTTATGGAAGTGGTAGAGGCTGTAGTGGTAGTGATGGTTGTGGCGGTGGTGGTGGCTGTAATGGTTGTGCTGGTGGTAGTGGTGATTGGAATGTGAACAAGATTACTATAAAAAAAAAATCTTAAAAATTGTGGGTCTCGGTAACATTTATAGTGCTTCGGTTTTGCCACTTAACTATCAAACTATTGCTCTAATACTGCTGGCATCCACACACACACACACACACACACACACACACACACACACGGTAGCTCAGTGGTTAGAGCGCTGGCTTCACAAGCCAGAGGACCGGGGTTCGATTCACCGGCCGGGTGGAGATATTTGGGTGTGTCTCCTTTCACGTGTAGCCCCTGTTCACCTAGCAGCGAGTAGGTACGGGATGAAAATCGAGGAGTTGTGACCTTGTTGTCCGGGTATGTGGTGTGTGCCTGGTCTCAGGTCTATCCGAAGATCGGAAATAATGAGCTCTGAGTTTGTTCCGTAGGGTAACGTCTGGCTGTCTCGTCAGAGACTGCAGCAGATCAAACAGTGAAGTGAAACACACGCACGCACACGCACACGCACACACACACCGTAGTGCAGTGGTTAGCACGCTGGACTCACAATAGAGAGGGCCGGGTTCGAGTCCCGGTAAGCGGCGAGGCAAATGGGCAAGCTTCTTAATGTGTGGCCCCTGTTCACCTACCAGTAAATAGGTACGGGATGTAACTCGAGGGGTTGTGGCCTCGCTTTCCCGGTGTGTTGTGTGTTGATGTGGTCTCAGTCCTACCCGAAGATCGGTCTATGAGCTCTGAGCTCGCTTAGTAATGGGGAAGACTGGCTGGGAGACCAGCAGACGACCGAGGTGAATTACACACACACACACACACACACACACACACACACACACACACAGACAGACGCACGCGAAGACGTAAACAACAAGTTAACTAAAGCGAGGCGGGTAGTGAAAGCTGCCTCTTGAGGAATCGTTGAACCTCGCTGGACCGTGACATTCACCTCCCGATCACCGTCCACGCCAGACCGACTGTATATAGCCTCGCATCGACGCAACTCCCATTACGATGAATAGACTTCTTTTTCCACCATCTCCCCACTCCCTCCTCCTTATTCTCCTCATAATTCACCTCCACTTACTTCAATTCCTCCTTTCCATCTTTCCTTCATCTTTTCGTCTTTCACCGTTCTTGTTCTTGTCTGCGTCCTTCTTCGCTCTCATCTGCTTCTTTTTCCTTATATTTGTCGTCCTTCTTCACTAATTCGGGCACTTTGCATTCACCGCAGCCACTCCTCGCTGCCGTCGCATGCATCACCGTTACGCCCTTCCTATTACTCGAGAAAATCAACTTTTCCCTTCCTCCACAACTTTTGCAGATATTTGCCCAACTACTCCCAGACTCCTTACACAAACAGGCAGCGCCTCCTCACTTCCCCCTTCTTCCAATCCTCCTCCTCCTCCTTCTCTTCTTTTACGCTTACCTTAAAAAATAAGTTGCCCTGTGTGGAGGTATATTTACACACACACACACACACACACACACACACACACACACACACACACACACACACACACTTGACCTTCATCTTAGGTCCACTTAGCTATTTCTTTTTTCTTTATGCATCTTTTTTTTCATTCTTCCTTCGTCCTCCACCGTGAATGAAAATGAAAGGCACTCATTCCTCCCTCCCCACTTTTTTCCCCTGTCCTTCCTCCTCATCCACCTCCTCCTCCTTCTCCTCCTCCGCCTTCTCCTTCTCCTTCTCCTTCTCCTTCTCCTTCTCCTTCTCCTTCTCCTTCTCCTTTTCCTCCTCCTTCTCCTCCTCCTCCTCCTCCACCACCTCTTCCTCCTCCTTCTCTTATTCCTCCCCTTCCTTCTTCTCCAGCAGCGCCACTCATCCCACGCATTTACGTTGAATTCCACATAAACTTTCTTTCATTATATTCTCTCTCATGGTGATTATTGAACACTACCATTCTCTCTCTCTCTCTCTCTCTCTCTCTCTCTCTCTCTCTCTCTCTCTCTCTGTATGTGTGCGTGCGTGCGTGCGTGCGTGCGTGCGTGCGTGCGTGCGTGCGTGCGTGTGTGTGTGTGTGTGTGTGTGTGTGTGTGTGTGTGTGTGTGTGTGTGTGTGTGTGTGTGTGTGTGTAGCTTGTTCCCACTTTCTCTTCTATCTCTTCATTTTATATAAGAGATGTAAAAAGAGGTGAAGGAGATGAAACATACAGGAAAAACAAGCATGAGTAAATAAATTCATTCTTCCTTATAAAGTTTATTTGCGAGTATTCTCGTAAAATACACTGGAAAATCGGATAATGTAGATGGAGGAGGTGGAAGAGGATGAGTAGGAGAAAAAAGTAAGGATTGGAGGAGAGCAAGAAAGATAAAAAAATCAGAAAGGATGCTGAAGAGAAGAAGGAACAAGACCAGAAACAAGTAAAGTATGAATGAACTAAAAGAAAATATGATTATTTATTTTTTACACAAGCGCAAACATTACCACGTGTATCACTATCATCACGCCAACCATTGTGATAGGGAAAATGAAAACACAAACAGAGGAAACGTTAAAAGAAACAGAAAACGAGGAAACACACGAGCGCCTATAAAGAAGGATAACAAAGGGGATAGAAAAGGAAGAAAATGAGGAAGAGGAGGAGGATGGTGAGAAGGTAGCGAGATGCGTTTTCACACCCAAGAAGAGATTCCCCCCAGCAGCACCCGACAGATGCTCCCCTGACGCACGCCCTCTCTTGTAATTAACTGACTTAATCATAGAGAGAGAAAAGTGTGCCAGCTGAGCAGTCTAAAGCAAGGAGGGAGAGAGGGAAGAAGGCGGAGACAGAGAGCCGGAAAGGGAGTGGTATAGGATGGAAGAACAAGGAGAATGAGGAAAAGGAGGAGGGAGGATGACGAGGAGAGAAATAAAAGACCTATCTCTCTCTCTCTCTCTCTCTCTCTCTCTCTCTCTCTCTCTCTCTCTCTCTCTCTCTCGTGAGCGGAAGGATGGATGTACCGTATTGATTTACTTGTCTCTACATTTACTTTCCATTAACTATTTATTTTGCTATTTCTGGTTCTTTCATTTTTTTTTTTTTTTTTTTAGTTATCCTGTTTGTTGTTCTGTCCTTGTGTTTATCTATTTTCGTTTCACGTATTCTTGTCGCGTCATAAATCTCTTCCAATAATTTTGCTCATCAATATTCCCTCCTCATCATGTCTGCCACTTTATTTTATCACTTCCCACGCGTAGTCTTACCATTTCTGGAGCCTGCACTCCATCTATCATCTTTAGTTTCATTGTTGTTGTATCCGCAACACAATACCCTTTCTCTTCTTCCTCCTTTCATCAGTGCGTCGGTCCTCCTCTTCCTCGCGCCTTCTTCCATCTCTTGCCTGAGATCTACAAGTAAACACACCTGGACGCTTCCACAAACAGACGCACCTGGCAAGCCACACGCAGATACACCTGCCAGGGACAAGCAAACAGACAACCACTTCACTCCTTAGCTAACGATCTATTTTTACTCATGCCGCATCCTCCGGCTTGCGTCCCGAGTGAATGCTAACGTGGTTGCTTCCTGTTGCGCTACCTCATCGCGCACCCATACTGCTGTTGGTATTGCTGCTGATGATGATACACACACACACAGACCAACAGACACACACACACACACACACACACACACACACACACACACACACACACCGCGTAGTGTAGTGGTTAGCACGCTCGACTCACAATCGAGAGGGCCGGGTTCGAGTCCCGGAGCGGCGAGGCAAATGGGCAAGCCTCTTAATGTGTGGCCCCTGTTCACCTAGCAGTAAATAGGTACGGGATTTAACTCGAGGGGTTGTGGCCTCGCTTTCCCAGTGTGTGGAGTGTGTTATGTGGTCTCAGTCCTACCCGAAGATCGGTCTATGAGCTCTGAGCTCGCTCCGTAATGGGGAAGACTGGCTGGGTGACCAGCAGGCAACCGAGGTGAATTACACACACACACACACACACACACACACACACACACACACACACACACAAATGACCTCGAAACATACAGTGACGTATTTTTTGTATGAATCCTGGCTATATATAATTTCCCTTTGTGATTCACTCTATCATGTTTTCCTTTTATTCACTGTATAAGCTCGTGTATCTTTTTCATCAGTTTTTGTCTATTTCTGTCAATTTGTCCAGGGTCTCACTATTCCGTGGCGGGCCTGGCTGAATCTATACACACTCTCCACACGATCGTTGATATTTGATATGTTTTGATGTTGGGTGTTCATCTCTTACAAGTTGGCCTGCGTGATTGTTTCCATTTCCTTTTTAATTAAGGAAACAACTTTCACGGAAAGTAGTATTCCTCTTCAGCTCCTCCTTTTCCTCCAGTGCCTACTGTCCTTACCCTGGCGTCTCGCGTCCCTCTGCCGCGGCGCCTCTCTGAGTGTGCATCCTGGAGATGGAATCTCAGAGCATCGCATGGCTCAGGGACTTGTTTGCCCTCAGGGGAGAGAGGGTGGGTGGGCGGCACTGTGAGGTTGCTTTGCTCACTCCTTGCTACCTGTGTGCTGTATTTTTCTGTGTGTGTGTGTGTGTGTGTGTGTGTGTGTGTGTGTGTGTGTGTGTGTGTGTGTGTGTGTGTGTGTATTTTCTATCAACGAGACTGAGATCTCAAACTGAATTTTGTTTTGTCTTGTGAAACTTATCCCGCGTTTGTTTGTTAGCAATTTCAGTTTGGAAAAAAAGGGTCTGACGAACCAAACCGAGATACGGGAGAGAAGTAGGAAGGAGAGGAGAAAAGTGTGTAAGGGAATTGAAGGAAGGAAGGAGAGAACGATGGATTAAAAACACATTGAAAATAGCACAAAAAAATCAATAACATTGAAAAAATAAGAGAAGAAAATGAGATGACAGGAAAAGCAAGAAACGAGGCAAAAAGGACGGACACACATACACACACACACACACACACACACACACACACACACACACACACACACACACACACACACACACACACACACACACACACACACACACACACACCGCGTAGTGTAGTGGTTAGCACGCTCGACTCACAATCGAGAGGCCCGGGTTCGAGTCCCGGTAAGCGGCAAGGCAAATGGGCAAGCCTCTTAATGTGTGGCCCCTGTTCACCTAGCAGTAAATAGGTACGGGATGTAACTCGAGGGGTTGTGGCCTCGCTTTCCTGGTGTGTGTTGTGTGTTGATGTGGTCTCAGTCCTACCCTCTCTCTCTTTCTCTCTCTCTCTCTCCTCTATGCATACGTCTTCAATTCCTTCTCTCTTATCACCACCGCGTTTCCTTCTCACCTCCCTTCCAGTCACCCTGCTCGGTTCCCTCTCCAGCCGTCTTTTTCATTCCGTTTCCTGACTTCTACGTTGACTCTCGTTTAATCCATTGCCTAAATTTTCCCAAGGTAAGACTCCGGTTTCCTCCCCATTAATGTGAGCTCTTTCTTTCTCCTTTTCCACCTCATCGTTGTCGTCTTCCTTCTCCTACTCATCCAACTGTTCTTCCTATGAAAGCCACACATTCTCGTTCTTTCCATTTACATTAAAAATAGTTTCTCCCTTTTGCGTTTTAAACGATTTCTCTTCCTTCTCTCTTCTCTTTTCCATTTAAAGCTGTACATTCTCTCTCTCTCTCTCTCTCTCTCTCTCTCTCTCTCTCTCTCTCTCTCTCTCTCTCTCTCTCTCTCTCTCTCTCTCTCTCTCTCTCTCTCTCTCTCTCTCTCTCTCTCTCTCTCTCTCTCTCTCTCTCTCTCTCTCTCTCTCTCTCTCTCTCTCTCTCTCTCTCTCTCTCTCTCTCTCTCTCTCTCTCTCTCTCTCTCTCTCTCTCTCTCTCTCTCTCTCTCTCTCTCTCTCTCTCTCTCTCTCTCTCTCTCTCTCTCTCTCTCTCTCTCTCTCTCTCTCTCTCTCTCTCTCTCTCTCTCTCTCTCTCTCTCTCTCTCTCTCTCTCTCTCTCTCTCTCTCTCTCTCTCTCTCTCTCTCTCTCTCTCTCTCTCTCTCTCTCTCTCTCTCTCTCTCTCTCTCTCTCTCTCTCTCTCTCTCTCTCTCTCTCTCTCTCTCTCTCTCTCTCTCTCTCTCTCTCTCTCTCTCTCTCTCTCTCTCTCTCTCTCTCTCTCTCTCTCTCTCTCTCTCTCTCTCTCTCTCTCTCTCTCTCTCTCTCTCTCTCTCTCTCTCTCTCTCTCTCTCTCTCTCTCTCTCTCTCTCTCTCTCTCTCTCTCTCTCTCTCTCTCTCTCTCTCTCTCTCTCTCTCTCTCTCTCTCTCTCTCTCTCTCTCTCTCTGCAGCATCCCTTCCTTCATCCCTTCAGCGTTTAGCCTTACAGCACTTTCCAGTTTTGCTGGTCCCCTCCGACAATGGTTCAGCCAGCTGACCAAGCGAGCAGTCAGTGTCTCAAGTTTGTTCTCATTTCATCGAGGTCGACAAATTGGTGTTTGAAAAAGCATCCTTACATAAATGAAAAGAAAAATGGATGTTATGTATACGTATGAGCGTGGAGATGTAGACACTTCAATGAATCGAAAGAGATGTTAGTGGAATGGTGCTTAACTATTAAGTAGTTATTGTACTTATCTATTAACTAGCCATTTGTTTAGATCATTATCTTCCAAACTTTTTTTTTATTTCCTTGTCTTTCAGTCATTCATTCAGGCTATATACTAAATATGCAGCATTACATAAATATTCATTTATTTAATTAGTTATTTATTTTACTCGAGTCGATATCTTGGACTTGTTTTTGACAACCGTCTCACCTGTGTCCTCCATTTCCGTTCTCTCAAGGTGTCTTGGAGAACGGGACTATCCCTTCTTCGGGTCTTAAGTCACACCTCTT